>NC_089795.1:1274477-1276977 GCF_040412425.1 Macrobrachium rosenbergii | reverse complement strand
ACATGAACATTTATCAAAGACCTTCTATGCATTTTACTAACAGTAATATGATTAATCTGATTTTTATATTTTCCACACAGTGACATCCATGTCGTCTTGTGTATATGGTGATGTTGAAAAGTGTGCCCCCAATGACCAAGTCATTTGCTAGACAGAAACTCCCAAAACTTACTCCATTTTCACTCATCCTACCACCGACACCCATCTTACCCACACAAGACTCAAATCCCTCATTCGAGCAGCCCATTATTGCACTAAAGTCTCCAATACAAATCAAAACATTATGTCCACCAACTCTTCCTATTCCTTCCTGCAGCTTTCCATAAAATGCATCTTCCCTTTCATCAGGTGCATCATGAGTGGGTGCTTAACACACAAACAGACTGATGTTGCCATGATTTGACTTGAACCTGCGTACAACACTCGCTTGTCCATAGGATCCGATTCACACAGAGCCTCCTCTGCCTTGCATCCCAACAGCAATCCTACTCCCTGATAATGCATTCCATCCCGTCGGCCAGACGCCAACAAACAAATTATTCTCCAAATCCAATTTATTAACTCCAGTTAATCTTGCCTCATTACAGCACAAATGTCACAATTCATAACTTTGAAAACACCACTACTCTTAAATTTTGCTATCCTGATTTAGCATTCCTCACCTCCAATTACCAATTTTGATAGTATTTTAGCATGAAAAAAAGATTTAGGAGATTGTGAGATTCTTACAACCCCCTGCCCATTTAAGGGCTGCACAGGACTGGGAGCCATTCCTCTTCTGTCAGAGTCCATCAAGGTTTCTTTGGCTAACTACATGAACACTTGGCCACAGTTTTGCAGTCGCAGTAGGCAGCTAACTTTCCTACATGCCCACACCCAAAAAGTTCAGCTATGCTGAGGCCAGTCGCATGCCGGTGTGCTTCCCAACTATTTCGCTCTCAAGGAGTTTATCTGCCTGAGAAGCAAACACCTCCCGATTCTCAGGGGCATTTCTCTGTGTGGGTAGAGGGTGATCTGCTCCCTCACTAGCTATATACGATGTATAAGACCACAGTCACCACTATATATATATACATATATATATATATATATATATATATATATATATATATATATATATATATATATAATATATATATATATATATATATATATGTATATTTACACCCACCACCATAATTATGAGGCCTCTTACCTAAAGTTCTGTTGGTATCTTGTGGTCGACAGCACATGGAAAATTGAGAGAGAGAGAGAGAGAGAGAGAGAGAGAGAGAGAGAGAGAGAGAAGATCTTTATCCATGCTTGAAAAGCCGTGAGAAACAAGGAGAAAGGGCGACCTGTTTAACCTCCAGACGAGTGAGTGTACAGGGAGTAACTATAAATTATCAGCAATAGATGTCCAAATTATTCATGAGGGCTCTTGAACACTTCTGCTTACCCTCACATTTTTCCAGCCTTTTCATTTTACACTTGTTTTAATATTTGTAATCCAAATGAGTTTATACACTGTCGTGTATATAGTTTCCTTTTAATCGTTTCTTTTTATCGGAATATCATGCCGAGGCAAACAAAATGGAAGACACGAAACTAATGTTTTGGGGTGGATTTTGCTCTGCTCCAGTGTGTTACTTAGATGTATATGTGGGAAATATGATATTTTGTTTGCTGTAGATGCGTGTGAGAGAAGGTTATGACCATTATTGTAACTTTTACTACCGATTAAAATCCCAAACGAATCTACAGCAGACTTGGGGAGATTGTGGCTGATCATCATGACTTTTGGTACTATACAAAATCTTAACGTAAATAAATGAATTTATTTCTTCAATGATAAATTATTTATAGCCTGGAACATGTATAAGGGAGAAAAATGTTAGTGACTAATGCGTAATATTTGGTATTAAAGATACAACAAAATAAAAAATAACTTGATTAGAAAGGTTACATTGACAGCATCTAATAAATAGATTGGTTCTAAAGAACCATTAGTGAAATCGCGCTAGTTTTTAAAGTATTTGGGATGATGAAAAAGAAAGTCCATTTTGTATATTTATATCTTGCACAGCATTCTTTCGTTGTCCATATCAGGCAACCGAAGTCGTAGCATGGTGTTAGATTTATAGAGTTAATAGGAACTGAATAAAAGCTGACATTAAATTTTCGTTCTTTTGTATGTATCACTCAGTAGTAAAATGTTCCGAAAATCGATCGTTCATTTCCTGTATCCCATTCTGGAATTGCTTTATGAAATGAGCAAATCTTTGCTCAGACGGAGAAAATTGCTTTCTGTAATGGTGAGTATTTCATAAAAAAAAATTTGAAAATTACACTATCAATGGAAAATACTAGTTCGGTATCATAAGGAATGAAGACATAATTTCGCTATTATTTTTTCTTTAGGAAAAGACAGAACATTTTGCAGCTGAAAATATGAGAGAATCAATGAAAAAGCTGTGTTATGAAAAAACAAGTAAAATGCGCCGAAGTTTCTTCGGCGCAA
>NC_089795.1:1224477-1269477 GCF_040412425.1 Macrobrachium rosenbergii | reverse complement strand
CTTCGCCTATTCCACGAGAGGGAAAGGCTGAAGTTATTTGTAGGTAAAAACTAATGCCACTCTACCTGACTGACTAATGCAATGTGATCCATGTACTGACAACGACTATTAATTACATATCAAGGTTAGAAATAACAGTATTCAGTTTTCTAATCTTATATCATCGCAAGTATAAGCATTTTTATCGTATGCTTGTTTGATAGGCGTTGTAGGAAAGATAAACACGCAAATCTTCATAGGCCAAATCTTTATCTTTTTTTAATAAACTGTAATAGCAATGGTCTTTGGAAACCACAGCTAATATAACAGGTGATTTTTTTTATATATAACTTTCATCTTTTAAATACTGTTTATGAGTAAATTGATATTAACTTTTTTTTATATTACTTTACATTATTCAGAGGCGAAAAATACTAATTTGATCAAATTCTTTTATCAAAGTCGATTTATATGAAAGGAAATGCTTCTGTATTATTAGGAATAGTAGGAGTAAAAGAACCAGTTAAAAATAAAATCTAACGTAAGAATAAAAGCAGTTTGTACTTTTCTTGAATGACTTTTAATATTAAGCTATTAAACAGCCAATGTCTGAATTTATGAAAGGATTATAAAAATTCAGCTCATCTGATTCTTTGGCCTTATGAAAATAAGTTGAGCACCTGAAATAATATAACGGTGCTCCCCTGGATTCATACACTTATGAAGGAGAATAGTTCATTAAAAGGAGAAAAGTAGTGAGAATCTCAGAGGCAGTCTTACAGCCTTAATCTTGAATAAATTATTCATTTCTCATTTACATTTGCGCCTGCTTTTTCTTTGAGCAAGCTCATCTGTTAGAGGCACACACAAAAATTCATTTGCTCTGAGTAAACATTCCTTTAGACGCTCATTGGCGTTTGGTAAACTTCTCAGTCCTTGAGATGTTTATCAAACATAAACGTTTAACAAATTATATTAATTTTATAAAAAAAAATTCTTCTTCGTCTTAAATGACGATTCTGATAGAAAACATTTGAGACTTTTTTTTTTTTTTTTTGTACACCGCTAGACGCAGACTCTCTGTATAGTTCACTTTCGTGAAGCGAAAGTAGGTAAGCAAGATTTTATGGAATCAGTTGTATTCATCCTAAAGAATGTGTAAACTCTGCGAAGTTTTTCTGGCAGTTTTAATGCTCTTAATATCTCGCAAAGGCGGAGCATCCTCATCTCAATGAAAATATCGAGGGTACTTCATGTGAAAAGCTTTTTCTATTTTATAACTAAACTACCTATGTTTTACACTTTTTAATACTAAATATATATATATATATATATATATATATATATATATATATATATATATATATATATATATATATATATATATATATATATATATATATATATATATATATATATATATACATATATATATATATATATATATATATATATATATATATATATATATATATATATATATATATATATATATATATATATATATATATATATATATGTGTGTGTGTGTGTGTGTGTGTGTGTGTGTGTGTGCGCGTGCATTTTGACATGATCTTGCCAAGTTAATTACTGGCTTCAAAAGGGAATCTTATTTTCTCTTTTGTTTTTCCTTTCCATAGATGTGATAATGAAAAAAATGGTTGGAGACTGAAGAGGTTTGATTTGAGAAGCTAAAGACCATGTAGCTGATGCTGTATTAACAGGTAAAAAAACAAAATATAAGGAAAACGCTTTTAATGAAGGCAAGTATGTTGAATGTACGACAGTAAACTAGATGGAGAGTGAGTTTAAGAGGCTGAATCTCACAAATATTTAGGAAGAATAATATCCCATACAGATACTCTTGAGTTGTAATTTAGTGAGAGAATAAAGAAAACAAATCAAACATGAATGGGGGAAATAGGCTTTAGAAATAAAAAAGACTGAACTGCATAAAACGTGAAATTATACCTTTATATGGTGTAATCTGTGATGCTAATAGGACTGAAACAATACCTGAAAGATTTTGTAGTTTTGAGAATAGAGATTTTTAAAGATTATTAGCAGTCAGATGGATCAGTTTAGATATAATACCATAATAAGTTTCATAAGTGGAAGAAATAATGATGATAGCGAGAAGAAGATGAATGTGACATGTCCTTCGCTCAGTCCAAAGGAGAATAGTATATGGTAGTATAAGCTTGACTTAATGTGGGCACCAGAAGAGTTGGAAGGCCCAGACCTAATGTATATGACTGCTACCTCTCCTGGCTAATCATCACTTTGCACATTCTAACCTTGGGTTCCATAGTCAGGTTCCTTCAAGTTTACTGCTTCCTTTCTTGCTTGAATGTAATGCTTCCATTCTTAAACCATAGATATTTCCATTCATTGCTTCAGCTTCCAGACGTTCTTTTAGCTCAAGGATTTATTCTTGCTCATATTTTTATAACCTTAATTTCATGCATATGCTTTTAACCTCTGATTAGTCTCTCCAGTTTCTCTTCACTATCACCGGTGTGTCATCTGCAACCATCAGCCATTTTACACTCCGTGATCCAGCTTCTATTCTCTGTATCTACTCCAATGTTCTATCTTTGATAGATTGATTTATGACAATTAGGTTGTCTTGAGAATCAATAGGGCACTTTCAGATATTTACTTCTTTGGATAGCGAAAGAGGGGGTTGGAGGGGTTGGACAGCAAGTTAAAGAGATCTAGAGTATAAAAGAATTGGACAGCAAGTTAAAGAGACCTAGAATATAAAAGAATTGGACAGCAAGTTAAAGAGATCTAGAATATAAAAGAATTGGACAGCAAGTTAAAGAGATCTAGAGTATAAAAGAATTGGACAGCAAGTTAAAGAGATCTAGAATATAAAAGATATGAAGGGCAGAGATCTGAAAGGTGGAACTAGGAGAAAACTCCCACAGTTGTACTATGAAGTAACAGTTACAGGAGTTAGACAACAAGAGTGGCTGGAAGAAGCAGAAATGGAGGCAGGGTAAAATGCTGTAAAGTGAATGCTGCAAACACCCTATTCAAACACCCTTTAGTAAAGCTTACAGTTCATCATGTGAGGTGCACTGATGGAATTACCACCTCAGGTGACTAGTAGCATATTAATTTAGAGTTACTCAGCATTTATGTATAATTTTTATAACAGTTCTTTTAAATACGTCGTAGCATTTTAAAATAGTTTTGACATTGGATCTGGGCATGAATATTTTCGTTTTCTCTTAGAGCTCTGAAGTTACTAAATGGTAATTTTGTGTTTTCCTTTAATGAAGTAACGCGATATCGAAGCTTACTGTGGCTACGGTGATAAACTGTTAATATTAATGTAACGCACAAACTGTCGCTCGCTTCGCATAGATTTTAAACTTTACAGCGTCAACAGTCAGTAACACGCTCACTGAGGCCAAGTCACAAATCCATTCATCTTTTACATTTTGCAATAAGACACTCAAATTCATGTTTGTGTCTTAAAAGCTTTTAGAACGTTACAAGTATCTAAAGAACCTTTGCCGAAGGAGGATTGCGAAGCCACAATTTCTATTTGAACACCGATCGCAAACATTTGCTGTGAAAACTGAAAGAATTAAATTCATTTGAGGATATTTTAACAAAGATGTCGCTTTAGTTTGAAGCATTTAAAACTTTTTGTGAAGTGCCACCTGACTATACACGAAAGAGCTATAAAAACAGCTTTCTTGTCTTCGGGTGGCAGATATTTTTTTACGGGGAATCGAAAAAGCCTTAATGATTTAGCACTATAAAAATAGTAGGTGTAAATATTGAATACTGGATAAGCATTTGCTTTAAAACTTCTATTCTAGACATAACCCAAAATACAAACATTGCTTAAGGCAGATACATCGTTCGCAGTCTTTAGAGAGCGTAATTTTCTCTTGGTCATGTTTGCCTTCCCAGCTTCCTTCTTTGCCTCCAGGCAGATCTAAGAGCAGACTGATCAGAACCCGAAAGGTGGTCCTTTGTAAATTTAAGGTTTAGTTTTTCACCGCTGAGATTAATGACCACTCTCGGGGACGACAGAGGCAGTTTCTTTGGCTGGTGCCCTATTCTTCATTTCCAGTTTGGTGATCCCTCTAGTTTCCTTTTCATTCTGGTCTATTCTTTGCTGATTTCTTTCTTCGTGCCTGAATGTTATCGGCATCAAGTCTATTGAATATTGTTTTCAAATCGG
The DNA here is from genome assembly GCF_040412425.1 of Macrobrachium rosenbergii. Lineage (NCBI taxonomy): Eukaryota > Metazoa > Arthropoda > Malacostraca > Decapoda > Palaemonidae > Macrobrachium > Macrobrachium rosenbergii. Next base: position 1,265,291 of record NC_089795.1, on the reverse strand, counting down.
GCTTTTTTTCTAGTAAATCAAACAATGCCCAATAAATAAGCCTGAGAACCTCTTACATGATTAATCCTAGTAAATAATGCAATGTTTATAACGACAACTTGAGGTGATAGAACACATAAGACAGGGTTATCTTTCTCATGCCCACGTATGTTTACAATCAAAAGCTGTAACGAGAGCATCGTTCCTAAAGGATCTTGCTATCTGTGTGAGCCAAGAATTTCAGGACCCATTTTCACATTCTTGCATGTGGTAAGATTGCAATCTCATGCTCAAATTATTAGTTTTTACTAAAGTCACTGAAACATGTAAACAACAGATTCACGTCTTTAATAACATCAGACAATGTCTCATGCGAGTAGTACATAAAACATTATTTTGAACATGTGATCCTTTCATTTACAAACCTATGCCTTCTTCGTTTGATGGTAGAAAGGTGACATGGAGTGTTAGCAAATTTATTTTCAGTTTCTTATCCTAATACTAAAAACTCATTCATGGTTATATTCTAAATGCATTTTCCTTATTATGTCTGTAATATATTCCGTGTTCTCTACATTTAAAACTAATGCACTTTCATTTTTCATGTAACGCCATTTAACCATAACATTTTTGTTATCATAAAAAATAATTTGAAATAATTATGTTCCTTTCTCTCTCTCTCTCTCTCTCTCTCTCTCTCTCTCTCTCTCTCCTCTCTATATATATATATATATATATATATATATATATATATATATATATATATATATATATATATATATATATACATAATATACATACATACATACATAGTCACATAATACAGATAATACAGAAATTATTTTTGTGCACCAAAGTCAAAATCACGTTAATAAGGGCAGAACTGAATAATGGAAGATGAAAATGGAGCCAGATCGTGTGTGTGTATGTGTGTGTGTGTGTGTGTGTGTGTGTGTGCATGACGTACATGATTTAATCTCTATTTGAATGGATACAGAATGCATCGAAAATTATTTACATAAGAAATGATCTCGAATTTTTCATCATTTCGAGGATATTTATCTTAATATCATTGGTGAAGTGTTTACTCTTTCAGGAAATTATGTGACAAGGGAAATCATCAACCTTCCTTCATTAAAGTTTGTAGAAATTTTTGTTGTGCCAATGAAGCTCAACTGATGGAAACTGAAAACACGTAGCAAGATGCACATAGGTAGCTGGGAGTTATTGAGAAAAAGAATTTGGAAAAGAAGAGAAAATTATTGAATAAATAAACAGATAAATAAATATATAAATAACGTTTTTCGATAATTACTTATATAGCTTATGACAATTTATAAGTCTCTTTCTGAAAAGAAGTTATAATAGTATTTTCTAAGATTCTGACTTACTTTCCCTTCATTCATTCCCTACTTTTTTGTCACCTGTTTCTTTAGCTCATTAAGCATTATATTTTCCTTTAACTCTGTATGTGGCCCACTTCGCTGAAAACCTTCAGGTCATTCGCAGATTGTATGAATGAGTCATTATCCTTTCTCTCTATATCATTCAGTATCTCTGTTTTTTTTTTTTTTTTATCCGAATGAAGCTATTACGAAATATCAGGGTATTACATGCTTCAACTTATCAAACTGAAAATTAAGATGCAAATATTGTTGATCTGTATAAGTGGAGAGAATAAAAAATTAAACTAAATATATCTAAATACATATTTGACAAGTGAAGTATGTACTTTATCCTTGAGGAAATGAAACCATAAAATTGGTAATCGATAAAGTGCCCTTCTTACTGTAAATCACTTTTGTTATTATATAAATAAAAAAAAGCAAATAAGTGACTGGTAATTAAGCGCTGCCACTTATTCCTAAAAATCCTAATTGCTCTCACAATATCTTTTAAAATAATATCTATCGAAAAGATGCGATCTTTGGTAGCTTCAATAAAATAGTATAAACTGTTGTGACATTTCTCGTAATTGAATATGTGTTTGTGGTGTTTGCCTTTAAATATCTGAGTATGAAGTAAACATTTTGAATGTCATAAACTAACTCTCATTGCATGTGCAAAACAAATAGCAGATTATCTACTAATATCATTTAGTGATTTCAGAATTGAAAAGTATAAAGGTATTATTAATCTTCCCTTAGTGAAAAATAAGAATAAGTTATGAATATATGGATTTAATATATATATATATATATATATATATATATATATATATATATATATATATATATATATATATATATATATATATATATATATATATATATATATATATATATATATATATATATATATACACATATATATAATATATATATATACATATATATATATATATATATATATATATATATATATATATATATATATATATATATATATATAGAAAGAAAGACCACCAGCCCCTGGGCAGGATCTCAAAAACGCCAGGAAGCATTCAATCTGATATTACGAGTTCACCATCGGCATCTACATTCACCATAGCCTCTTCAGCTGTAGCCCTTTCCCATAAGGAGCCTGAGAGAGTCACCCAGCAAATTGTTGACAACGGCTTTGCCAGTTACAGGGTCACAATGAGGCTAATAAACGGATGGTACGATTCTACAGATGCTAACAATCACTACAAAGGCAGTACGAGTGTGACCCTCTACTATCGCAGCCAGATGACAATTACATAACTTCTTTACACGTTCTTCAAAGGACCCACGGGGGCCTATACAGCCTAGAGGCCCTTCATATTCGTAAATAAATATGAGAACATATTTATTTACCACTTTGAATCATTTTCGCAGTCATCAGACATCCACGGGCGTTCAAGCGACGCTCGCCCCTCTCCTGGTGGGTGGTCGACACCTCACCCTCATACGTCACATTCCATCGGGATTCAATTTTCCACTGATCCGTATTTCCTCTTAATGATTATTCAGTATATTTCTTATGCCATGCCTTTTCAAACAGTTCGTGGTGAATATAGATAAAACTACACAAAAAATTCTATATATCGTAATGGTCAAATTCTTAGACCTGGGTCTTTCCTTTACCGACGAAAGACAGAATCGTTTCGTCAGCTTGAAAGAACAAAATAAGGATACCACAACTTTACAAGTTTCTATCAGTTTTCAAATACACACACTCGTGCGCGACCACGCATCCACAGACGTATACACACGTACACACACACAAAGAAAAAAAAAAAAAAAAAAAAATATATATATATATATATATATATATATATATATATATATATATATATATATATATATATATATATATATATACACACACATACACACACACACACACACACACACAATTAGTTAAGAAACTTTCCACAAGTATTTGTATGCTTTTCTAGCAGACTATTTCCATTAAGGATAAGAGCAATTTGGTGAGTTTGGCTGATGATTAGCTCTTTTGCAGGCATCGGTTAAAGACCAAGGTCAATTTTTTTCGTTCGCCTACAATCCTTGTAAGGGGTGATTTGTTTAAAGATTAAAGTTCAAAGTGCCATAGCAGTACTAAGATTTATTTGACCTTTGCTCAGGTTGGGCGGAAAACATAAACGTTCTTACGTATTTTCTGTTGAGCGTTCTTGGCTAAGGGCGTCTTCTGCTGCGTGCTTTTAGTTTTCTGTAAAAGAAAACTATTGAGATGGCTTTGTTTGTCCATCCGCACTTTTTCTGTCCCCTCAGATCTTAAAAACTACTGAGGCTAGAAGGATGCAACTTGGTATGTTGATCATCCACCCTCCCATCATCAAACATACTACGTTGCAGCCCTCTAGCCTCAGTAGTGTTTGTTGTGTTAAAGTTAACCATAATCGTGCGTCTGGCAACGATAGGACAGGCCACTACCATAGTAGTTAAAGCTTTATGGGCCGCGGTTCATACAGCACTATACCGAGACCACCGAAAGATAGATCTGTTTTCGGTGGCCTTGATTATACGTTGAACAGAAAACTTGTCTGCGTCGAAGAAACTTCGGCGCATTTTTTGTTTGTTTTGCGTTTCTTGTTTTGTGTGCAGACACTACATTGAGTAATCATGCACAGATTGTGTCACATGCAAGAATGCTACTTGATTTTGTATTGCATCATACACTTAATAAATTTTATAGTTTTTTCTATAAAATTATTGGAAATTTTAATACTGAAAACAGAAATGAAGTAGCTTACCTTTACAACCTTCCATAAATTTGCATAAATAAACTTGACAAAAATAAACATTTAGGTATAACCATTTTTAGCAGTTGACCGTTTCTATCTTATTTTAAAGAACAACTGGTGTTTCAGTTCTAGAAATCTAAAACTCTTAACGTCTTATTGCACCCTCCTGGATACAGTTTACATTTGATATCCGTGAGGCCATAGTGAATATGGAGATTTCTTATGAACTGATTTACGTATTCCGCCATAAATTTCTTGACCTAAATTTGATGTATAACACATGTTATTCAAATGTTATTAAAGGAAAAACTCTTATATATACCTTTTGAATGTGTAACAAATATAACATCGATTAAAATAAGGCGCAGCATATTATGAAAGAATAACTTTATACAATCAATATAAGGAAAGACAATACAAGAATTTAAAGTAATATGGTCTGTAAAAGCAAATACTAAAATATCTGTATATTTAGTGATGGTAGTCTATGTATGTGATTTAATAAAACAGACATCTCAAAAACATCTTTGAATGGTTTAAGATTGTGATAAGATAAAAGAGATGTGAATCCCTCTTGAGTGATTTTCGTAGACCGGATATGCAGGTGGGAATCACACGTAATGTCAAGATAATGTCAAGTGAAACGGTGACGATGATAATTATAATTGTATCGAAGAATTGATAGTAAAGTAAATGCCTTTCCTCTAAGCTATGATATGAGCCTAGTTTTATCATAAAAGGAAAGGAAAATATTTAATAAAACGCAATACACTGAAAATGCTATAGATCTAACTGTCGACTTCTTTACCTTGATTTATCAAAAAGTATAAATGGAAAGCGTTCTTCTCATAGGAGCTATTGCATATTTATACAGAATAGGTCAACATTAACAAGATATATGTTGCCACATGGAAAATGCAAATAAAGTCACCTGATTTTTTTTTCTATTTCGTTATGTAACACGATATGGTAATTGCGCTAGCTCGAGAGAGAGAGAGAGAGAGAGAGAGAGAGAGAGAGAGAGAGAGAGAGAGAGAGAGATCTTTATCCATACTTGAAAGCCGTGTAGGGAAACAAAGGAAGAGGGGCAATATGTTTAACCTCCAGACGAGTGAGTGTACAGGGAGTAACTTCCATACATTGCCAGCAATAGATGTCCAAATTATTCATGAGGGCTCTTGAACACTTCAGCTTACCCTCACATTTTTGCAGCCTTCCCATTTCACACTTGTTTTAACACTTGCAATCCAAATGAGTTTATACACACAGCCAGTTCCGGGGAGCTTTCAGCTGTCGTTTATATGGTTTCCTTTTAATCATTTTTTTTTATTGGAATATTGCCGAGGCAAACAAAATGGAAGAAACAAAGCTAATGTTTTTGGGTGGATTTTGCTCTGCTCCAATGTGTTACTTAAAAGTATATGTGGGAAATTTGATATTTTGTGTGCGTGTCCGTGCGCGTGAGAAAAGGTTATGACCATTCTTGTAACTTTTACTACCGGTTAAAATCCCAAACGAATCTACAACATTCGGGGGGAGATTGTGGCTGATCATCATGACTTTTGATATTATACAAAATCTTAACATAAATAAATGTATTTATTTCCTCAGTGATAAATTATTTACAGCCTGGAACATATATAATAGGAGAAAACATGTTAGGACGAATAGTAAATGAAATATTTGGTATTAAAGACGCAACAAAATAAAAAGTAACTTGATTGGAAAGGTAACATTTCATAACATCCTAACAAATAGATTGGTTCTGAGAACCCGTTAGTGGAAATCGCTAGTTTTTTTTTTTTTTAAGTATTTTGGAAGATGGAAAAGAAAAAGTCCATTTTTGTATATTTATATCTTGCACAGCATTCTTTCGTTGTCCAAAATATCAGGCAACCGAGGTCGTATGGTGTTAGGTTATAGAGGTTAATAGGAACCGAGTAAAAGAAGCCTGACATTAAATTTTCGTTCTTTTGTGTATCACTCAGTAGTTAAATGTTCCGAAAATCAGTCGTTCATTTCCTGTATCCCATTCCTAGAAATGCTTTATGAAATGACCAAATCTTTGTTCAGATGGAAGAGAATCCCTTCTGTAATGATGAGTATTTCAAAAATCAAAAAAATTTAAAATTACTATCAATGGAAAAGGAATGAAGTCATAATTTCGCTATTATTTTTTTTCTTTGGGAAAAGACAGAACATCGTTGCAGCTGAAAATATGAGAATCAATGAAAAAGCTGTGGTATGAAATAACAATTAATAAATGCGCCGAATTTTCTTCGGCGCAATTAGTTTTCTGTGCAGCCTCTACAGCATATAATCAAGGCCACCGAAAATAGATATATCTTTCTGTGGTTTCTATATAATGCTGTATGAGCCGCGGCCATGAAACTTTAACCACGGCCAGGTGGTGGCCTGTCCTATATCGTTCCCAGAAGCGCGATTATGGCTAACTTTAACCTTAAATATTATGAAAAGTACTGATGCTGGAGGGGTGCTATTTGGTATGTTTGATAATTGGAGGGTGGATGATCAACATCAGCAACGAAAATTATATACAGTATATTAGTGCAAAGTTATGATTTCCATCCCGATCACAGCACTCATTCGTGAATCTGTTACGATCATCTGAACGGGTAAACGAAAGATGGAAGGAGTTTTATACTGCTTTTGCAAAAGAAGTAAACGACAAAATCAGCTGTCTGTGTAATCGATAATGTTCTCGATCACAGTATGCAATAAAAAAACTTGACCAAATTAGTTAACTAACCTTGAAAGTTTCTGTTCATAATATATAACCCAGACAATTTTGGTCATAATTAATATGTTTATTGCTCGAAAACATTTTTTTGTAAAACATTTCTTGCGCTCTCTCCCCGTGCACATAAAATAGTATAGGATAAAAGACAGCGATAAAAATTATTAAGAGTTTATTAGAAGGCAAAATAAACTTGGAAGTACTTGACAATAAAGGACAGAGTAATTAAACCGGACTAAATGGAACTTATATTTTCATGCAAAGAGCTTCGTACCGAAAGGGAAAGCACTAGGGTGTAGTTTTTTTTCAAAGAAGTCGTTCCTGTTTGTGTGTGTGTGTGTGGGTTTTTTTCTCAGAAGGCCAATTTGTTGGGTCACATAGAGAGATAAAGCAAAAGATGACAGCAATGAAATGATAAATATGAAAATTTAAGTGATAAAGATCCTAATTAATAACACACAATAGAATCATTGTATTTTCCAAAACAAATTACTTAATATCAAGCTTCCTAAATTAATTATAGGGGTTAATGGACTCGGAAGCTAACGGGAAAGCTATCTATCTATCTATCTATCTATCTATCTATCTATCTATCTATCTATCTATATATATATATATATATATATATATATATATATATATATATATATATATATATATATATATATATATATATATATATATATATTATATGTAATCACAACAGGAGCCACTGCTCAAACCCACATCGACGGGGTAACGAGGGAAAGCACAGAGCATTTTCATGATTTATTGCGCCGACGTTTCACAAACCATCTCGGTTGCATTTTCAAGGCTGTAAAACTTTGAACACCATATAACTCTTAGAATATTTCGACCAAATATATAGATTTATTACACTGACATCCCCAGTAAAAGTAAAATATAGCAGAATAGTGAAATAAAAAAAAACACACATCAGAATACAAAGATATAGGAAAAAAAACTCAAGAACGTAAATTTAAAAACACTTAAAAAACTTTAAAAATTTAAAAAAGACGTAAAATAATCTTAACACCACTGGTTACATCAATATATTTGAAGTGAGATAAAGTAAAATTAGTAAAAACCCAGCAGTAAAAAAACAAATAATTTAAAGGTCAAAATAAAATTAATACAGCTAAAAGAAGAAACATAAAAGCGGGCAGTTTCAAAGAGGAGCTAAACAGAAGAACCTTCAGAGACCCAGATACGAAAGACGAAGTGCAACGGGCCATTACGTAATGTATAGTTGGATGGACGAATTCTGCGAGTTTAACGACTGAACTAGCTTTTTTATCATTATGGACTTTAAGACGTGAAGGTCGTTTTCATTTTGTACGTGTCCTATGATTTGGAAATCTTTGGCCTCTATGTGTGTTTTACAGATCTTTGAGTGATTCCGAATATTTGATTGTTCTGGATTGGACAGTCCTAAAACTTACTCCTCTATGATAGTCCAAGCGTACTTTTAGTAGCCTTTTTGTACATCCAACATAGGTCCCTCGACTACATCTAGGGCAAATATATTTGTATACAACGTTGGATGTAAACATTGGACTCAGTTTGTCTTTGTATATGAACAGAGAACCAATGGTGACTGGGTACTTAGGAATAAGTTTCAAGTTTAAGACTGGTAGTTCCTTGTGTATTATATCAATTAGCTTTTTTCTGAAATTGTCATCATGAAGAAACGGAAAACTCGCATACAAATGCGAGTTTTTCCAAGCGAAAACAGCACAGTGAAAAAATCCTTAAAGATAAAAAAGAACTAATAGGTCAGTTGTCAGTAAAATTTCCTCGTTACCTTACTTGTACGGATTAGTAAAAACACAAAGAAAACAATCCTATGCGGCCTATTATCAGTACTGTTGGCTTAATATCATATAAACTTTCGAAATATATTACCAAACTCTTGTCTCCGTTCCTTGGAACTATCTCAGATTCTCATGTATACAATAGTCTAGATTTAGTTGATAAATTAAACAAAATCACTTTTTGCCCCACTGATAGATTCGTTAGTTTTGATGTTTGTTCTCTTTTTACTAAAGTCCCTATAGATTCTATTTTAGAGTATCTTAGTAATGAATTAATCCATCATGAATTACCTCTACCTGTAAGTCATATCATTTCTCTCACTAGGTTTTGCATTTGTGATTGTAAGTTTATATTCAATGGTGCATTTTACCAACAAATATTTGGTATGGCAATGGGCAACCCTTTACCCCCCCTCCTCTCAAACTTGTACATGGAATTCTTTGAAAAACGATATATACCTAATATCATTTATATTCCTTTAAAGTGGTATAGGTATGTTGACGATATTTTAGCTGTTTTGCCTCCTGCTGTTGATGTAAATGATTTACTCTGTAATTTGAATAACCAGGTACCATCCATTAAGTTTACGTTAGAATTAAAAAAGACAATTGCCTCCTTTCTTAGATGTTTTAATACATAGAGAACCATTTCAATGTAAATTCAGTATTTATAGAAACCAACCAACAACTTAACTTATGTCCATTTTTATTCAGGCCATCACCTTAACATCAAAATATCAATTTTTCCTCTATGTTTTGCGAGCCTTTGCATTGTCAGTCCCAGTATTTGGATAAAGAAATTGAATACATAAGACAAATAGGGACAGATTTATGTTATCCCTTCACATATACTAGATATTTGTTATAACAAAGCCCACAAAAAGTTTTATAGTGAAAGTAACATGAAGAAAGAAACCCCTAAGAACATTCTTAGCTTGCCTTATTTTAGTGGTTTTGAAAACATAAAATCATTGTTGAAACCTATTAATGTAAACCTCGTTTTTCTTATAATAACACACTCAAAAGAATGTTAATAAAAAATAGCCCTAAAGAAAACAACAACATAATATATAAAATTCATGTTTGGACTGCCCCTCTTTTTATATTGGCCAATCTAGCAAAGATTTAGATGTACGTATTAAGCAACATAAGTATTCTGTCAAACTGGACAAGCATCCAATGCTATATTCATTCATTTAAGTGAAAACTCTCACAGGATAAATTGGACTGAAAGTTCAGTGATTGCCAGATCGAAAGATTTCTTCAAGAAATCTATTGAAGTCCATATTATCCAGCTTACTTCCAGCTGTAATTTTAACCTTAGCCCTGGCATGTATTATGTGGACCCCTGTATTAGAAAAATGTTCAAGAATGACCTAAAAGATAAAATCACTGACTTAATTATAAGTTACTTACTTGAATATATTTTCTATATATCCGCATGTTTGATATAATTTTTTATTTGTAAAAATGTTCATCTTGCAAAAAGTTATTATTGTATAAAAAAAAGAGAATTATTTTGTTGTACTAAAAAAATTTTTTAGGTGGTCAGTCACGACCCTGTATAATCTTTTAATTGTCCTGTCCCTGCTTCTCAACGGTTGATCCTAATCCTTTGTAAAAAAAATCTTAAATATTTAATCCTTTTTAGCAGTTCTACTAATTCTTCAATTGTGTTGATTCAGGTACATGTGTTTCCTTTATAATCCCCATCTGTCATTTATATGAGCTTTCTTTGTAAACATACTTTTATATTTCTTTAGTCTGCTAAGTAAATGACCTAGTGTCGAAAGGCCTCGTAGCACTCCAGTGTTTCCGTCTCCTTCGTGAATTTTATCTTTGTTTATATATTCATCACGTTCCATATTTTCGTGATTCATTTATATATATATATATATATATATATATATATATATATATATATATATATATATATATATATTACAAAATGAATATTCTGGAATGTAACAGAGAATTAGGGCATTACTGCTTTGGGTATAAAGAATTTTCATGAGTAAATTCAGGTTTGTATTTTTATTTAATACATTTCGAACTGATAAACTTTAAGGTGCATGATATGCAAGTTTCTTGATAATTCAGTAATTTTTCGATTAATGCGAAAATGTTAAACAAAACTACAAACAATTCATAGACTTGAATGATGGTATATGTCCCTCTTGAAAATAAAAAGTAGCTACCAAGCATAAATTTAATTACGATGCTGTTTTCCATCGTTCCACCGTCCATATATTTTTCTCCACTGATTGATTGATTGTTCAGACATTTCTTTGGCACGAGACGCGAGGCATGATTCCTCGATATATCGCCAAGGAAAAAAAAAAATTTCCATTACAACTTGGAATACAGTTCGACTACACTCCCTTTGTGCATTCTTAAGCAAGTATTATTTTTATAGTTTCGTTTAGTTTCATAAATAACGAAAACAGATAAAAGCAGTCGATATTTCCTATGTACCCTTTTTGGAAGTGTTATTTGAAATAAACTCTTTTTATGAGTAGCACTATTATCGTGTGTAAACAAAACAGAGGAGACTGCAACCAGTATTTCCCATTTTCTTCTAAATCTCAAATAATATCGATAATCGGGGTTCAGATTTAGGATTTGGGCATTATGATAATTATTCATCGTCTACCTTTTCATACGTGGCAATAAAGACTTTAAACAGTCGTCAATCCGAGACAAAAGGTAAGGAAAGAAAGTCAAATGCACTGAAAGGGAAACATGTTGCTCATTTTTCGTGAAAGTTTGAATAACATTTATTGTGGATAAAAGTGTAAATCTTAGACAAAGAAAACATCGAGATGAAATGGCACGACATTAACACTAAATTAAAAAAAAAAAAAAGAAGGGGAGAGAGAGAGAGAGATACGCATAGGTATGAGGAATATGTACAGTATGTGCTCATGTGACTCCTTAAATTGACACTTCAGACGTTATTCCATTCAAATTACGATGTCTTCATCATAACTGAAAATGTTGGAATCATATTTCTTTAAAATTGTGATGTCTTCACAATAACTGAAAATGATGCAATTATACTCCATGAAAATTGCGATGTTTTCATAATAACTGAAAATGATGCAATCATATTCCATTCAAATTGCTATGTCTTCACAATAACTGAAAATGATGCAGTTATAATCCATTAAAATTGCTATGTCTTCATAACTGAAAATTATGCAATGATATTCCAATCAAATTGCGATGTCTTCATAAATACTGCAAATGATGCAATTATATTCCATTCAAATTGCGATGTCTTCATAACTGAAAATGATGCAGTTACATTCCATTCAAATTGCTATGCCGTCATAATAACTGAAAATGATGCAACTATGGAGTAATGAGACAAATTGTTTACCATAAGTGTTCATTAACTTTACGTTGGGTTACTTTTACAGATATTACTTAAATAAACTGATATTACTTGAATAAACTATTCGTTTAGCCCCATTACGACCTTCAGATATTAAATTTTCTAGAGACATCAAGCAAAACAATATCATGATGAGAATTAAGTTTTCAAAAGGTCATATGAAGTTCAGAGGTGAAGTTGGAGCGATTAATCGCAAGTGGTGATAAATGCTCTGCAAACTTCTGCATAATTAATCATCGGCGATCTTTCCGTATCGTTGCCTTTGCTCAGAGAACAAATATAAGAAGGAATTTTTATACTGATAAACACACACACACACACACACACACACACACACACACATATATATATATATATATATATATATATATATATATATATATATATATATATATATATATATATATATATATATATATATATATATATATATATACACACACACACACATATAAATATATGCGTGCGTGTGTGTGTGTGTATACAGAAACTAATAAAGTATAGCAAGTTGGCTGCGCCTTCATGCATGGGAAATTACTACTAACATACTTCAATACTAACATATATATATATATATATATATATATATATATATATATATATATATATATATATATATATATATATATATATATATATATATAATCAAGAAAGAAAAGAAAGAAAGAATCAGTGAACGCCGACAAATATATGAAAAAAAAAAATTCAGTTTCACGTGTTGTTTAATTAAGTAAGAAAGTCGCGAACGAAAGTTTGATCTAAAACGACTTGAAATAAACGAAGAATGTTTGTCGTCTTTTTCTTTTCTTATTTAAACAATTTATCTCCTTATTTGTCATTCCTATCAGGATTAGATTTTTGTCTATTCCCTCATTTACTCAATTTTCATTCCCACTGTCATTTTAAGGTTTTGTTTTGATTTTGTACATAATGCTTTACGGGATGCTGTGGAATTTTTCTTTCTTTTTTACTTCATCTTTTTCATCATTCCTTTTTCGTTGTTGTAATTTTTTTTTTCACTAATTTGGGTGTTCTAATAACCCTTTATAATTTTTTTCTTCAGTTCATCTTCTCTTAATTTTCCTTTTATTCCTTCTTTCTCCATGTTTCTGGCAAGCTATCTCTTTTTTTTACTCTCTTACTACGTTTTGCTTTCCTACACTATCGAATAAAACGTTCATACGTTTTATTCGATAGTGTAGGAAAGCAAAACGCTTTAAGAGATAAAAAAAGAGATATTGTGAATATTTTTCTGTATCTGTAGCGCTGTCGTTTTCTATAGACCACCCTGCTTAATCTTTTGTTTGATAATGCTTTTACGTGACTCAGGAATCAGAACTCGACAAAATTCTGGACACTTTTTCTCGAACGCGTTGCCAGTTTTATAACCCAGGCCAGAGTCTGGTTAATTCAATAGATTTATTCGTCTTTCAGTTAAACAGCTTTCCATATTCAGTTAGATCTGATGTTGATAGGTTCTCAGCTAATCTAAGCCAAATATGTGTACAAAACACATCGGAATAAGTTTGATTCTTTTGAGAAATTTGTTCCATCTGCATCGGATACATGATCTGGGTGAACGTAATTCATCTTTGTTTAATCAGATTTCCTGTGCTGATAATATATCTTTCTGTAAGATGAAAGCCCAGGCGGATGTTAATAATGCTGAGTTCACACAATGATGCTGCTAAAATTACCTTGTGTTCAGTTTATTCTCCACTGATGAAAATTATTTCATACCAATTCAAAATCAATGACATCAACGCAGACCGATGTAATCGTCACTTCGTGTCGAAAAAGGTTATGTTATTATTATTGGGAGTAATTTCACTAATAATTACACGGGATTAACATACCTACATTAGAGACAGTCGCGTATAAAATCAACACCATGTAATCAACATCATAATTTTAATTACCAGCCAATGTCGCTGCTTATTACATGCATAAAGAAAAAAGATTTGGCTCACAACTGCAGGTAAGTATTACTTCATAAAGCTTTTAACTAGCTTGTAGTAATTACATCGTTTAAGGGTAGAAAATCCACAGATTGACTGGGGGTAAAACTCCGTAAAGCTGAAGTCTGCGTCCTTACCAAATGAAGAAAAATTTTCAGGCAAATGCAGCTGCAATTGCGCTCTGCTCTTCTTGTCGTAAAAGATTTTCACGCACTAGGTAAATGCACTTTGAATCGGCCAAAGGTCTTTGATCATGCATCGTCTTCTATTGTTTAATTAACTCATTATAACCTCATTGCTTATCTTTCCTTGCCATCATGAATATTTTTATCCTTTTTACCAATAACTAATAAGGGTAAGATTGCTTTCCAGGCCACCTTTTCTTATTCGTTTCCATCACAATTCCTCTATGATAATTCAAGGTCTCACGTAAAAGTAAGCTATACGGAATTTCCTGCAAAGTTGGGTATAGTTGAAAGTGGATCCCCACGATTACACTCGCAGGCTACAGTCAGTTAACCTTTATTTTACCTGGATCATTACATTTAGAATGCATGTGAGATATGAGTCACGCCCAACAGATTCATTCCAGGATCTGGGGTTTCATAAATCTAGCAGTTAATCCTAAAATCAAACTACCTTTACTCGTGATGAAATAATCAGACGAAAAACAAAAACTCCAATGACAGACTTTTACATTGTTTATTTTTTTCTTGTGCAGGAAAACTGTTTGGAATTCTGCATTCATGTCAATTATAAATTACAACCACGAAACCCTTCTCTTTTTAGAAAACGCCTTTAATTTGAAGCCCGTCATGAGTATGAAAGCAGATAAATATGTACACGGAAATAAATATGCTTTAAAGACAATGGAACAAGAAAAGATATACACGTTATTTCAAGCCACTATTCATGCATGCTTGCCTTTTTTTCAATTACTGCTCATATTTAAATTGGAGCATAAGTCAATGTAAATCCTATCGATATTCCTTTTTAACTGACACAATTTTGTGTAAACAAAAATATGAGTGACTGCGTATTTCTAATACTTATATATAAAAGAATTAATATTTCTGAATCTAATTTGTAAAGTGGTAAGGTAGCGTTACGAACGTAAAAATCAGTGTTTCATACTAACCTTTATTCACTCACACACATACACACACACACACACACACACACACACACACATATATATATATATATATATATATATATATATATATATATATATATATATATATATATATATATATATATATATATATATACATATATAAAATATGTATGTGGTCTCTGAAATTTAACATCAACTTTGCATTTTCGTTTACATAGACTTCTTGTATATGTATATATATATATATATATATATATATATATATATATATATATATATATATATATATATATATATATATATACATATATATATATATATATGAAACTGTAATAATAAACGCTATAAAACCTAAAGACATGCTATGGATGGGATATGTAGATGATATCCTATCATTTTGCGATAATAGGTGGGGCAATTTCAATGAATTTCTTTCAAAATTAAGTGCATTAGTGTCTAGCATCAAATTTCAAGTTGAATGGGAAACAGACAACAATATTCCTTTTCTTGACGTTTCAATAATCAGAGACACGATAGAAAACAAATTTACCATATACAGAAAACCAGCTTTCTGTCTATCATACATCCATTTTTATAGCTATTATGACATCTGTATCAAATTGTAGTGTAGTTTTATTCTCAAAAAGAGCCTGGTTGCTCCTGGATCTCCCGGAAAAAAATGAACTAATCCATGAAAGCTTCTGTCATCTGTTAAAATGCCCCTGACCATTTAACTGAGAAAATTGATCCTAAAGCAAATATTATTTTCCATTTCCTCCCATACCAAGACCAGAGAGACCCACACCAATGGCCAGAAATCCCACACCTGGACGGATAAGGCATTAGCTGAACACTTGGAAACTCCTAACCCTTTTCCTTTACCTACCCAAATATCTAGTCAAGTCCCTGATTAACGTCAATAAAAGCCCAGCCGAGGTTTCAAAGACACAGCAGTTTGAAATCCCTTGCCTCGGCTGTGACCAGTCTTGCCATCAGTTTCAGACGCAAATCACTCCCAAAACAACAATACAGCATAAATGTTCAGTTGGTACCGGACAGCAGAGCTCAGCTATTTTTAACCACATAAATAACCATAACCACAAAATAAACTGAAATATGTCTTGTATAATTTATAGCAGCAATTGTTGGTTCAAAAGCCAGACGGTGGAATCAGCCTTGGTTAAAAGAAATAGAATGAATTTCTGAAGAGATGCCTGGGATTCAGATATTAGAGACAAAATCTTCCACTAACCAGCAATCAAGAGGATTAAAGATAAATTGTCAACTGGAGTGACTTAACGGCGGATCTATAAATCTTCTGGTATAAATACCGCTTTTCTGTAGCTTTTTCATCGGTCACTATTTGCCTCAGGAGAGAGACAGTTTGGTCTCTGAAATATAGCCTTTACTTTCCACATTTTGGTGTTTCTATGGGCTCCCTTATATTTGACTGAATTCTGTTTTAAGAAAGTATTTCACTCTCATATATATATATATATATATATATATATATCTTCATTTATTTTTACTACATTTTCTGTCATTAAGTACTCTTTTCATTTCACTGAGTATAAAAGAAAATAATTGTATTTTTTTATGAAGGATAATGAACTATAATTTGCATTTTCATTCGCACTGGTTGGAAGCAGAACAAGAATAAAGTAGTAAACGAAGCATATTTTAGCTCTTGTTCTTATTCCTCTCACTTTGTTGACAAACAAAGTGTATGCTGTAATTAAACATTAGTGGAATTAATAAGACAGTCAATCTACAGTAATATTTCTGCATACCTAGTAATGCTAAGCACATCAAAAACCTGAAAAGGGAAAAAGGTATAATGTGTAATTTTAGACAATTGAAAATCCTGGAATTCCTGGGATCCCGGATTAGGACTAATTTTATCCCGAATCCCGGGACAAAGAAAAAGCTCCAAAACGACAATCCCTACACCAGAGTAATACCACATAGATAAAAGGAACAGTCAGCATAGTGATGCCTGGATAAATGGTACAGTCACCACAATAACTCCACTTAAAATCTTCGATAAGCCAGGAATCTTTCATGCTAAAATCGCATCAACACCCAACACCTTTCTGCAATTGCTACCAACCTTGACTCTTTCCAAAGTGCCTGATATTATGGAAAGCGCGCAGGAAGTGTTCTTTTTCTACACCGGATAAAAACGTATGGTTTCCATTATAATTATGTCAAGCCTATGACATTATAGTCACTAACTTGGATAAAATCTCATATGGACTATTGCATATCGTTGAAAAAATAACTTTAATGGGCAAGGTAGATGAAAATATAAAATGTCAGTAAAATACCTGGTGTCGTTTCTTTCTAAGAACGAGAGAAAATAGCAAAGATTAAACGAAAATTAGCTGGAGCCCGGAGGGTTACAATTTCATAAAAATCACGGTGCGAAAAGCTTTGTCTGTCAGTCCGCACTTTTTTCTGTCCGCCCTCAGCTCTTAAAAACTATTGAGGCTAGAAGGATGCAAATTGGTGTGTTGATCAGCCGCCCTCCAATTATGAAACATACTAAATTGCACCAATCTAGCATCAGTAGTTTTATTTTATTTAAGGTTAAAGTTAGCCATAATCGTGCTTCTGGCAACGATATAGGACAGACCTTCACCTAGCCGTGGTTAAAGTTTCATGGGCCGCGGCTCATACAGCATCATACAGAAACCACCAAAAGATAGATCTATTTTTGGTGGCCTTGATTATACGCTGTCATGGTTGTACAGAAAGCTGATTGCAACGAAGAAAATTCGGCGCATTTTTTACTTGTTATTTTATGCCACCGCTTTTTCATTGATTCTCATAGTTTCAGCTGCAACAATGTTCTGTTTTTTCCTGAAAAAAAAAGTAAATAAATAAATAAACAATAGCGAAATACGTCTCCATTCCTTATGTGATACCGAACTTAGTATTTTCCATTAATAGTGATTTTACATTTTTTTTATATATGAAATACTCGTCATTTACAGAAGAAATTCTCTTCCATCTTAACAAAGATTTGCTCTTTTCGTAAAGCATTTCCAGAACGGGATAGAGGAAATGAACGACTGATATTCGGAACTTTTAACTACTAAACGATATACAAAAGAACGAAAATTTAATGTCAGGCTTCTTTTACTCGGTTCCTTAACTGTAACCTCTGTATCCTAACACCATACGACCTCGGTTGCCTGATATTTTGGACAACGAAAGAATGCTGCGCAAGATGTAAATATACAAAAAAGGACTTTCTTTTTGATCATCTAGAATACATAAAAAATTTGCGATTTCCACTAACGGGTTCTCAGAGCCAATCTATTTATTAGGATGTTATCAAATGTAACCTTTCCAATCAAGTTATATTTTATTTTGTTGCATCTTGAATAACAAATATTTCATTTACTTTTCATCCTAGCATGTTTTCTCTCATTACATATGTTCCAGGCTGTAAATGATTTATCAGTGAGGAAATAAATACATTTATTTATGTTAAGGTTTTGTATAGTATCAAAAGTCATGGTGATCAGACACAGTCTCCCCAAGTATGCTTTAGATTCGTTTGGGACTTTAATCGGTAGTAAAAGTTACAGTAATGGTTTTACTCTTTTCTCACACGCATGTACATGCACACAAAATATCATATTCCCACACATACTTTAAA
This sequence comes from Macrobrachium rosenbergii, assembly GCF_040412425.1. Lineage (NCBI taxonomy): Eukaryota > Metazoa > Arthropoda > Malacostraca > Decapoda > Palaemonidae > Macrobrachium > Macrobrachium rosenbergii. The sequence continues at coordinate 1,246,430 of NC_089795.1, read as the reverse complement.
GTAACACACTGGAGCACAGCAAAATCCACCACAAAACATTAGCTTTGTTTCTTCCATTTTGTTTGCCTCGGCAATATTCCGATAAAAAAAAAAATATTAAAAGGAAACTATATACACGACAGCTGAACGCTCCCCTGAACTGGCTGTGTGTATAAACTCATTTGGGTTACAAATGTGAAAACAGGTGTGAAATGGGAAGGCTGTAAAAATGTGAGGGTAAGCTAAAGTATTCAAGAGCCCTCATGAATAATTTGGACATCTATTGCTGACAATTTATGGAAGTTACTCCCTGTACACTCACTCGTCAGGAGGTTAAACATATTGCCCCTCCTCCTTGTTTCCCTCACGGCTTTCAAGTATGGATAAAGATCTCTCTCTCTCTCTCTCTCTCTCTCTCTCTCTCTCTCTCTCCTCTCTCTCTCTCTCTCTCTCTCTCGAATTACCATATCGTGTTACATAACGAAATAGAAGAAATATCAGGTGACTTTATTTGCATTTTACTATTTAAGAATAAATTTTCCATGTGGCAACATATATCTTGTTAATGTTGACCTATTCTGTATAAATATACAATAACTCCAATGAGAAGAACGTTCTCCATTTATATTTTTGATAAATCATGGTAAAGAAGTCCAAATTTTCAGTGTGTTGCGTTTTATTAAATATTTTCCTTTCATTTTATGGTAAAACTAGGCTTATATATCAGCTTAGATGAAAGGTATTTACTTTACTTTATCAATTCTTCGATACAATTATAATTATCATCTTCATCGTTTGACTTGAAATCATCTTGACATTACCTATATTTTCCCACCTACATATCCGGTCTAGGAAAATCGCTCAAGAGGGATTCACATCTCTTTTATCTTATCACAATCTTAAACCATTCAAAGATGTTTCAGGTGTCTGTATTATCAAATCACATACATCGACTACCATCACTAAATATCTATATGTTCTTTTCTGTGAAAATATACAGATATTTTAGTTTTTGCTTTTACAGACTATATTACTTTAAATTCTTGTAGTGTCCTTCCGGATATTGGATTGTATAAAGTTATTCCTTTTTAATGTGCTGTGTCTTATTTTATTCAAGGTTATATTTTGTTACAAATTCAAAAGGTATAAAATGTTTTCCATTAATAACATTAGAATGACAACAAATGTTATACATTAAATCTATAGCAAGAAATTTACGGCAGAATACGTAAATCAATTCTTAAGAAATCTCCAAATGTAGCATATTTATTATGGCCTCACGGATATCAAATGTAAACTGTATCCAGGAGAGAACAATAAAACGTTAAGAGTTTTAGATTCCTAGAACTGAAACACCAGGTGATCTTTAAAATAAGATAGAAACAGTTAAATGCTAAAAACGGTTATACTATAATGGTTATTTTTGTCAAGTTTATTTGTGCAAATTTATGAAAGTTTGTAATGATAAACTACTTCATTTCTGTTTTCAGTAATAAAATTTCCAATGGTTTTATAGAAAAACTATAAAATTGATTAAGTGTATGATGCAATACAAAATCACATAGCATTGTTTCATGTGACACAATCTGTACACGATTACACAATGTAGTGTCTCTGCACACATAACAAGAAACGCAAATACAAACAAGTAAAAATGCGCCAAAGTTTCTTCGACGCAAACGAGTTTCCTGTACAGCATATAATCAAGGCCACCGAAAAACAGATCTATCTTTCAGTTGTCTCGGTATAGTGCTGTATGAACCGCGGCCCATGAAACGTTAACCACGGCCCGGTGATGACCTGTCCTATCGTTGCCAGACGCACGATTATGGCTAAATCTTTAACCTTAAATAAAATAAAACTACTGAGGCTAGAGGGCTGCAATGTGGTATGTTTGATGAATGGAGGGTGGATGATCAACAATTTGCATCCCTCTAGCCTAAGCAGTTTTAAGGTCTGATGGCGGACAGAAAAGTGCGGACGGACATACAAAGCCATCTCAATAGTTTTCTTTTGCAGAAAACTAAAATCACCCAGCAGAAGACACCCTTAGCCAAGAACGCTCAATAGAAAATAAGAAGAACGTTTATGTTTTCCGCCCAACCTGAGCAAATGTCAAATAAAACTTAGTACTGCTATGGTACATTGAACTTTAATCTTTAAACACATCACCCGTTGCGAGGATTATAGGCGAACGAAAAAATTTGACCTTGGCCTTTGACCGATGCCTACAAAAAAGCTAATCATCAGCCAAACTCATCAAATTAATATTATCCTTAATGGAAATACTCTGCTAAAAACGCATACAAATACTTTGGAAAGTTCTTAACTAAATATATATATATATATATATATATATATATATATATATATATATATATATATATATATATATATATACGTATGTGTGTGTCTATGTGTGTGTACAAGTGTGTGGATGTGTGCTCGCGTGCGAGTGTGTTTATATAAATGAAAACTGATTGCAGCTTGTAAAGTTGTGGTACTCTTATTTTGTTCTTCCAAGCTGACGAAACGATTCAATCCATGGTCTGTAAAGGAATGACCCAAGTCTAAGAATTTGAACAATGCGATATACAGAATTCTTAGCGTAGTTTTATCTATATTCAGCACGAACTGTTTGAAAAGGTATGGCATAAGAAATGTTGTACTGAATAATCATCAAGAGGAATACAGATCAGTGGAAAATTAAACTCGGATGGAATGTGACGTATGAGGGTGAGGTATCGACCACCCACCAAATGCTGGGGGAGCGTCACTTGAACGCCCGTCGGCGTCCGATAACTGCGAAAATGTTTCAGAGTGGCAAATAAATATGTTCTCATATAATGAATTAGTTGAGGGTTTCCTTGATATAAAGGGCCTCTAGGCTGTATAGGCGCCCGTGGATCCTTTCTAAATGATAAAGAACGGAGGAGAACATTTTCAAGAATGTGTAAAAAAGTTAGGTAATTGTTCTCTCATCTCTGTAAGCCATCATCATCTGGTAGCGACAGTAAAGCGTCATACTCGTACCGCCATTGTAGTAATTGTTAGCATCTTTAGAGTCATACCATCCGTTTGTTACCCTCATTGTGACCCTGTAACTGACAAAGCCGTTGTCAACAATTACTGGGTGACTCTCTCAGGCTCTTTATGGGAAAGGGCTACAGTGGAAGAGGCCATGGTGAATATACGTGGTATCAGATTGAATGCTTCCTGGCGTTGAGATCCTGCCCAGGGCTGGTGGTCTTTCTTTCTATAGCCAAGAGGGTGTCAATAAATTCCAATATAAAGGGATTTCGACAGTGAAAAAGAATAAAAAATAAAATCATTTACGCACACGCGTGTATATTATTGAGAGTGAGTGCGGATAACACGGGAGAAAGGAGGGTGAAATTAGAAACTGATAACTTCCTGTGAATGATAATAATAAAAATTTCAGCAAAATTGGATTTCAAATTAAATCGGAGGTGATATTGTCCTTGAGGTTAAGTAAATCCGTATTCATAACTTATTCTTACCTTCCACTAACAGAAGATTCATAATTCTTTTATACTTTGTTTGGCCATTTTGGGAAATCACTAAATGATATTAGTAGATAATCTGTTATTTGTTTTGCACATGCAGTGAGAGTTGTGTCTAATCTGACTTTCAAAATGTTTACTTCATACTCATCGTATTTAAAGGCAAACACCACAAACACATATTCAATTACGAGAAATGTCACAACAGTTTATACTATTTTATTCAAGCTAATTACCATCGCATCTCTTCGAGAGATATTTCACAAGATATTGTGAGAGCAATTAGGATTTTTATTAGTAAATGGCAGGGCTTAATTACAAGTCACTTATTTTTTTTTATAACAAAAGTGATTTCCACGAAGAAGGGCACTTTTATCGATTACCAATTTCATGGTTTCATTTCTTGATAAAGTACATACTTCACTTGTCACATAATGAGATATATTTAGTTTAATTTTATTCTCTCCACTACTTTTACAGGTCAACAATAACTGCATCTTAATTTCGGTTTGATAAGTTGAAGTATTTATTAGCCTGATATTTTGTAACAGCTTTACTCGGATTAAAAAAAAAAAAAAAAAAGAGATACTAAATGATACACCGAGAAAGGGTGATGACTCATTCATATGACTCATTCATATGACCTGAAAGTTTTCAGCGAAGTGGGCCACTTACAGAGTGAAAGTAAAATATAATACCTAATGAGCTAAAGAAACAGTTGACAAAAAAAACGGGGAATGAATGAAGGGAAAGTAAGTCAGAATCTTAGACAATGCTATTATATCTCCTTTTCAGAGAGAGAGAGACTTTTAACCTGTCATAAGCTATGTAAGTAATTATCGAAAAACGTTATTTATATATTTATTTATCTATTTATTTATTCAATAATTTTCTCACTTCTTCTCCAAGTTCCTTTTCTCAATAACTCTTCTACCTGTGTGCATCTTGCTACGAGTTTTCAATTTCCATCAGCCAAGCTTCAATGGCACAACAAAAATTTCTACAAACTTTAATATCCTTAAAGAATAAATACGTCACCAATGATGTTAAGATAAATATCCCTCGAAATTATGAACAAAATCTAGATCATTTCTTATGTAAATAATTTTAGATGCATTCTGTATCCATCCAAATAGAAAATAAATTATGTACGCAATGCAAACACACACACTCACATCTGTCTCCATTTCATCTTAGATTATTCACTTCTGTCCCTACTAACTCGATTTTTTCCTCTACAGAAATGGTTTCTGTAACTATTATACGTATTATGTGACCATATATATATATATATATATATATATATATATATATATATATATATATATATATATATATATATATATATATATATATATATATATATATATATAAAAGAGAGAGAGAGAGAGAGAGAGAGAGAGAGAGAGAGAGAGAGAGGAACATACTTACTTCAAATTAATTTTTATGATAACAGAAAATGGTAAGGTTAAATGGCGTTACATGAAACATGGATGCTCATTAGTTTTAAAATGTTGAGCAACTGGAATTAATTACAGACATAATAAGGAAAATGCACATTTAGAATGTATCTATGAATGAGTTTTTAGTATTAGGGATAAGAAATTGAAAAATAAATTTGCTAAAACTCCATGTCACCTTTCTTACTATCAAATGAAGAAGGCATAGGTTTGTAAATGAAAGGATCACATGTTCGAAATAATTTTGTATATACTACTCGCGTGAGATATTGTCCGATGTAATTAAGAGTCTGAATCTGTTGTTTACATGTATCAGTGACTTTAGTAAAAACTAATAATTTGAGCATGAGATTGCAATCTTATCACATGAAAGAATGTGAAAATGGGTCCTGAAATTCTTGGCTCACACAAACAGCAAGATCCTTAGGAACGATGTTCTCATCATAGATTTTGATTGTAAGCATACTTAGGCATGGAAAAATATATCTGTCTTAAGTGTTCTATCACCTAAAGTTGTCGTTATAAGCATTGCGTTATTTACTAGGATTAATCTTGAAAGAGGTTCTCAAGCATATTTATTGGGCTTTGTTTGATTTTCTAGGAAAAATAAGCCCGATTTGAAAACAATATTCAATAGACTCTTGATGACGATAACATTCAGGCACGAAGAAAGAAATCAGCAAAGAACAGACCAGGATGAAAAGGAACTTGAGGGTTCACCAACCTGGAAGTGAAGAATAGGGCACCAGCCAAAGAAACTGCCTCTGTCGTCTCCCGCGAGTGGTCATTTATCTCAGCTGTTGAAAACTAAACCTTAAATTTACAAACGACCACCTTTCGGGTCATAATCAGTCTGCTCTTAGATCTGCCTAAGGCAAGAAGGAAGCTGGAAAGGCAAACATGACCAAGAGAAAATTACGCTGTCTCTAAAGACTGCGAACGACGTGTCTGCCTTAAGCAATGTTTCTATTTTAAATTACGTCTAGAATAGGAGTTTTAAAACCAAATGCTTATCCAGTACTCAATATTTCAAACCTAGTATTTCTATAGTGCTAAATCATTAAGGCTTTTTCGATTCCCGTCAAAAAATACTTGCCACCCGAAGGCAAGGGCGTTGTTTTATGGCTCTTTCGTGCATATAGTCAGGTGGCACTTTACAAAAAGCTTTAAAATAATTCAAACAAAACCGACATCTTTGTTAAAATATCCTCAAATGAAATTAATTCATTCAGTTCTCACAGCAAATGTCTGCGATCGTTGATCAAATAGGTAGCCGATGACACCAGACATCCTCCTTCGGCAAAGGTTCTTTAGATACTTGTAACGGTCTAGACGCTTTTAAGACACAAACATGAATTTAAGTGTCTTGTTGCAAAATGTAAAAAAATGAATGGATTTGTGAGAGTGTTACTGACTGTTTACGATATAAAGTTTAAAATCTATGTGAAACGAGGAACAGTTTGTACCTTACATTATTATTAACATTTTAATCACTGTAGCCACAATAAGCTTCGATATTCCTTTATTTCATGAAAGGAAAATACAAAATTAGCATTCAGTAACTTCAGAGCTCTAAGAGAAAACGAAAATATTCATGCCCAGATCCAATGTCAAAACTATTTTAAATGCTATGACGTATTTAAAAAGAACTGTTACAAAAATTATACATAAATGCTGAGTAACTCTAAATTAATTTGCTACTAGTCACCTGAGTTGGTAATTCCATCAGTGCACCTCACATGATGTATTGTAAGCTTTACTAAAGGGTGTTTGCAGCGTCTTTCCGCCCTTTACCTGCATTCAATTTATAGCTTTTTACCCTGCCTCTGTTTCTGCTTCTTCCAGCCAATCTTGTTGTCTAACTCCTGTAACTGTTACTTCACAGTACAACTATGGGAGTTTTTTTCCTAGTTCCACTCTGCACTTCATTTCCTTTATATTCTAGAGCTCTTTAACTTGCTGTCCAACCCCTCCAACCCCCTCTTTCGCTATCCTAAGTGGTAAATGTCTGAAAGCTCCCAACTGATTCTCAGGACAACCTAATTGTCATAAATCAATCTATCAAAGATAGAACAATAGAGTAGATACACAGAACAGAAGCTGGATCACGGAGTGTAAAATGGCTGAAGTTTGCAGATGACACATTGCTGATAATGAAGAGAAACTGGAGAGACTAATCAGAGTTTAAAAGCATATGCATGAAATTAAGGTTATAAAAATATGAGCAAGAACAAGGCCTCGAGCTAAAAGAACACTGGGAAGCTGAAGCAATGAATGGAAGTATCTATGGTTTTACATTTATCTCATTATTTGGGATTAAAGCAAGGAAGGAAGCAGTAAACTAGAAGGAACCTGAATATGGAACCCAAGGTTAGAATGTACAAAGTGATGATTAGCCAGGAGAGGTAGCAGTCATGTAGGTCTGGGCCTTCCAACTCTTCTGGTGCCCACATAAGTCAAGCTTACACTACCATATACTATTATCCTTTGGACTGAGCGAAGGACATGTCACTTTCATCTTCATCTCGCTATCATCATTATTTCTTCCACTTATGAAACTTATTATGGTATTATTTCTAAACTGACCCATCTGACTGCTAATAATCTTTAAAAATCTCTATTCTCAAAACTACAAAATCATTGAGGTATTGTTGAGGTATTGTTTCAGTCCCATTAGCATCACAGATTACACCATATTAAGGTATAATTTCACGTTTTATGCAGTTCAGTCTTTTTTTATTTCTAAGCCCTATTTCCCCCATTCATGTTTGATTTGTCTTCTTTATTCTCTCACTAAATTACGACTCAAGAATATCTGTATGGGATATTATTCTTCCTAAATATTTGAAAGATTCTATCTTATAAACTCACTCTCCATCTAGTTTATTGTCGTACACTCGTGCATACTCTGCCTTCATTAAAAGCGTTTTCCTTATATTTATTTTACCTGTTAATACTGCATCAGTTACATAGTCTCAGTCTTGTTGAAATTCGTACCCATTTTTAGTGGCAAACTGTGATATTGAAAACTCATTTAAAAGTGTTACAATAAATTTAGAGATATTGTAAGTAGGGCTATCATATACCGACATAATAGGTCTAAGAGGAATATCTTCCTTATGAATTTTTGGTAGTCCGTAAAGTACGCTAAATGATGAGCCGGTAACAAGTAATTCCTGCTTAATTTTCCTAAGAAATCTAATGATTTTGTCTTCCCTTTTGTATATATCAGCGAAGTTAGGTTCACCTATGAGCTGAAGCTTCGTTGCCTCATTCAGAATTAATTCAATTTTTTTCCAAATAATCACCTTTATTGAGAATTACCACTCATCTGCCTTTATCAGGTTTGCATATTATAAAATTTTTATTTTTACCAAGTTTCTCCAATACGATCATATACTCTTTTCTTTTTTTTTTAAAGGAGCCCATTTTATTTTTAATTTTTTGTAAGTATCATGTACTAAAAAAGAGAGTTCTTGTTGCAAGATACTTATGTAGGTAAGGCATAAATGCTTGATTCTCTAAGACAACACCTCAAAGGGAAAGAAAAAATGCGGAAAGCTGGGTCTATAAGAAGGAATACAAAAATCCAGGCCAAAAGACAATAAAAATTCTTCTCTCTTAGAGAGGACATAATCAGAAAGGTTAACAATACAAGAGTTACGAGAGCCAAAATCAGAACAAATACAAGAGCACTCAACTTCCTTTGGTGTCTAGAGTGTACATCTGTGACAAAATTATTAATAGTTTTTGCAAAAAAAAATTTTTTTAAACAATAAGTTCTCAAGAAAGGTTAAAAGTGGTAACAATTGTTCTTGAAAGTTCCTGCAACTCTTCTGGAAGTCTTCTAGGGACCGCTGCTTGATGTCAATTTCTCGGGATAATAGTTCTTCAAGAGCATCTCGATAGAATTCTGTGCCGCAGAGGGGAGCTTTGTAGAGTTTGAAACGAATAAATCCTGGATAAATTCCGCTCAACTGGCAAAACTGTAGAAAATCAAGATCACATCTGGTCTTTTTCAATCTAACCGTGAGCTTCTCAAGAGATCTAGCAAGGGCAAGGACATGGGAACGGTATCTAGGTTGGAGTAACTGGGCAAAATGACGAGTCCTCCGAAGCCGGATCTTGAGGAGGAACAGGAGCGACAGCAGCAGACGAAACATCAGGAGAAATTATAGGCAACAGGCAAGCGGCAAATGCATTATCAGGAGATCCATAAGACAAGAAGTCTTCAAGGTTCCTTATTAAGAAACGTTTCGTGCAATCCTTTGCACATCATCAGTTTCGATTCTCAGTACTACATCTCAAACTGCCTTTTTAACTACCCTTGAGTCATTATATATAAAACACCTGTCCCCTAATTTGAATCGTAAAACTTCTGCGGTTTCTCTCTCTCTCGCTTAAGGTGTTGCCTGGGCATTGACGTTTCTTCAGGCCATTCTTCCCTCTTGCGTTGTATTGAAAGGTAGTTTATTTTTCTTAACAAACTTGGTAAATTTTAATGTTTTTATTTATAAAAAGCTGTTAATCAGCTTTTATATTAACTTTGTTATATATATATATATATATATATATATATATATATATATATATATATATATATATATATATATATATATATTATTTTTTTTTTTTTTTTTTTTTTTTTTTTTTTTTTGTTCAGTAGAATCATTCTTATTTTAACTTTAGTTTTAACTTCTGTTTACAATTTATTGCAGACTGATGATGTGCAAAGGACTGCACGAAACGTTTCTTAATAAAGAACCTTGAAGACTTCTTGTCTTATGGATCTACTGATGATGCATTTGCCGCTTGCCTATATATATATATATACCGGATGTTTCAAAATTAGAGCCCCTACCCCCTCCAAAGAACAAATGGAAAGTTATGAGGTTTCCTGCTATAGCCTATCTCCAAGTGCATTATTTTAAGTTTCTGTTAAGCTATTTTTAATTTTACATTTCTTGTATTTTCAGACTCAGTGACAGAGTTAGATACAGCCATGGCTAACGACTCAGAGGAAATCAGATGGATTGACCGAATCCGGGCTATAACCTTCAGAGAGGCCAGGGATGCTGGCGCATCCTTCATTTCACGTTCCTGGATAGCTAAATACATTAAAAGGGATGAATCCTTTGTTAAAAGAAATTGGAAAAAAAATCCATATGACTGTCATTGCGAAAAGAGTGAGAATCTTGGAAGGCCTGAAGTCCTTTCTCAGGAGTCAAAAGACATCATAGCTGAGGCAGTGGGTAGACCAAGAAAGTCTTTACGTAAATTGGCACTTGAACTAGAAACAAAAAGGCAAAAGAAGAGAAGTTTTAGTCCTGTATATCTTGAGTTGAAGAAATCTGGTATCAAGCCATTTCATGTTACCAGCAAGCCCAACATCACTCAGCAACAGAGAGAAGACCGTGCATGGGTTTGTGGTTCATTTCTTAACCCTCTCACCCGGCCGTATATGGCAGTTTGGGAAGCCTTACCCCCGGACTATTTTGGATTGCAAACGCATTTTGTAATATTTTTTTCAAATCGTTGCGGCGGACTTAATTTTCGTCAGAAAGAGGTTAGGTTGGTCGCGTTCTTTTGAAAAATGACTGAATTTTACGATGCAGGCATAAAAAATTTAAAAAATCTGTGTAAATAGCCTTTATCATTTGGTGAACTTTGCCGATAACAAAATTTTTTTTCTTTTGTCATATATATTGAGATATAGCACGAAGGCTACACAACACAGGAATTTCATATTTTACCATTGTATAGAACAATTATTTAGCTACAAAACGGTATATGTAACTTTGTATTTAGATAAAATGAAACAGAAAAAAATGGGATAAGTAAAATTATCGAAAGCAAAATTTTCTTTAGCGGGAGTAGTGCAAACCAGCGATCGCAAAAGTTTTTTTTAAATCCTCACCATCCGGTTATTTTTTGAGTAATTTGGGTGACTTTGCTGTCATTTGGAAGCTAAATGATTTTTAATGACTGGATAAGCATCAAAAATGGCCTATGAGATGTTTAAATGCCCTTGCATTGAGAGGGAAGATAAAAAAAAAAACAATAAACGTAAAATAATTGACTGTAGTAAGATGTTGCACAAACATATTTGAATATAATTTTGTTGTAAAGCTCAAGTCCTTAGCTTTACAATAGTATAAAAACTTTGGTAATTACGAGAAAATAAAGTGGAGAAAAAAATTGTCAAGCGCACAATGTAGAAATTTTTTTCAAATCCTTACCATACGGTTATTTTACGAGAATTTGGGTGATTTTGCTGTCATTGTGAATGTAAATGATTATAAATTACTGGGTGAGCATCAAAAATGGACTATGTTATGTGTAAATGCTCTTGCATTGAGAGGAAAGATAAAAAAAAGAAAAAAAGCGAATAAAAGTAAAATAATTGACTGTAGTAAGTAAGATGTTGCACAAACACATTTGAATATAATTTTGTTGTAAAGCTCAAGTCTTTATCTTTACAATAGTATAAATACTTTGGTAATTACGAGAAAATAAAGTGGAGAAAAAAATTGTCAAGCGCGCATACATGAAAAGTCAAGTTTAGCAGCTGGCTTGGCCGAAAACACGCAATGTACAAATTTTGTTTCAAATCCTCACCATACGGTTATTTTACGAGTAATTTGAGTGATTTTGCTGTCATTGTGAAGGTAACTGATTATAAATTACTGGGTGAGCATCAAAAATGGACTATGAGATGTCTAAATGCCCTTGCATTGAGAGGGAAGATAAAAAAAAAAAAAAAAAAAGCGATTATGAACGTCGCAACCAATGCATAACTCGAATCAGCTGTGTTATATCCTCAGAGTATCCACGTTGTTAGGGAGGCATTACGCTTTTACCAGGGCACTGAGAGATCTCTGTGATTGCTCATCGAACATGTAAGGGATCTATGAAAAAAATGCTAAAAGTTTCAGGAAAAAAAACCCTCAACTTTGATAAAAAAGATCATGAAAGTCGAAACTAATGCATAACTCGGATCAGCAGTGTTATGACATGAGAGTAATCACGTTGTTAGGGAGGCATTACGCTCCTACCGGGGCACATAGATACCAGTATGATTGCTCAGTGAAAACATAAGGGATCTATGAAGCGGCCACACAGTGGTCACGCGGTTCTTACAAATATAATTTGTGTAATGGCTAGTTACTCATGCATAACTATAGAACACGTACGTGTACGTGGTTGGGGGTTAAAGGCTGAGTTTTGCTACACGTACAGGTACGTGCTTTGGGGGCGAGAGGGTTAAAGATTGGGATGAAGCTGACTTTCTCCATGTTGCCGTATCAAATGAATTCTTCATTTACACATTCAGGGAGCCAAATCATGAAAATGACATCATTTTTGCTGCAAAGATGGATGATATCAGCGATGAAGTGCGCTGTCGCCAAGTTGTGAAATTTCCTGAATGTTTGGAAATTTTTCTGTTTCACAGCCAAACGGTTAATGTGGATCATCAAAGAAGAAGGACAGTCATGGAATGGCAAATACTTCAGAGAAACTGCGCTTACTGGTGGAGTATTTCCTTTCCTCAGAGACCCTGAAAATGTGTTATCTGTTTAAGAAGTCACATTTTTGCATGATAAGGCACCATATTTCAAGGCTCTTCAGACACAGGAGCTGCTTCGAAACAATGGTATCGATTTCTTATCGTCAAGTGAATTTCCAGGTAGCTCCCCTGACCTTAATGTGTGTGAAAACATTGGTAGTATCTAAAAGGATCATGTTGAAGCATGCACAGTGAACTATGATGGTATACCAAGCCTCGACGACCTGTGAAGAGAGGTGACCAAAGTGCTCAGGGAAATTGAGTTTGAGTCTCAGCTTTTTTGCGCTTTCCTGAAATCATACCCCTCAAGAATGAAGGCTGTGGTACAGGCAGATGGAGGCCACACAGAATATTAAATACTTGGAGAGAAACTTGAATAAATACCTGTTCTGAATTACTTTTGTTTTTGTCCATATCAATTTTAGTTTGTGTTGTATGTATATATATATATATATATATATATATATATATATATATATATATATATATATATATATATATATATATATAAATAAAGATAAAATGCAAGATAAATGCAGAAGCATGGAACATTGCTGGAGTGCTTTTCGACACTAGTCCTTTGTTAGCAGACTGCTAAGCAAAGGACTAGTGTCGAAAAGGCCTCGAGCACTCCAGTGCTCTCCTCTTCCTCATGCATTTTATCTTTATATATATATATATATATATATATATATATATATATATATTATATATATATATATATATATATATATATATATATATATATATATATATATATATATATATATATATATATATATATATATATATATATATATATATATATATATATATATATATATATATATATATATATATATATATATATATATATATGTATATGTATATATATATATATATATATATATATATATATATATATATATATATATATATATATATATATATATATATATATATATATATATATATATATATATATATATATATATATATATATATATATATATATATATATATATATATATATATATATATATATATATATATATATATATATATGTATATATATATATATATATATATATATATATATATATATATATATATATATATATATTATATCTATCTATCTATATATATTATATCTATCTATCTATATCAAAAGAGTTTTCCAGCTTTAAATCTGAAAATCATCCCGAAAAATCCCTTAACTATAGGGTCTCTGTTCAGTGTCAAAGACCGGCTCAGTCCTCTGCTTTCGTCCAGCGTTGTTTACAAGTATACTTGCCGGGATGTGATCACGGGATATACGTGGGATGCACGAGGAGGCTGTTGAAGGTCCGCATAGATCCCCACAGGGGCATAAGTCATAGAACAGGCAGCAATTTATCTAATCCAGAGCAATCAAATATACGAAATCATTCAAAATTATGTAAAACTTATATTGACAGCAAGGATTTTTCCATCTTAGGTCAAGTGCAGAGCAACAACGACTTAACCATCCTAGAATCCATATTTATCAAGAAGACTGTACCATCGTTTAATGCTCAATCGTCCTCAGTGAAATTGTGTATAGCCTAGTTTGGGCAACTGGTTTTCCTCACTCTGTTTTTATTTATTTATGTTAGTCTTGCTCTTTCTTTCATATAGATATGTTGTTTTAAGATTTTAGTGAACTCCTTTTACTTATTATTGACTTGTCTTGGAATGAGGTGTTTTGTTTTAAATATTTTTACTATATAAAGAGCTGTTGCCATTGCATTAATTTGTTACTGATGTTCGCAAAGTATATCATATTTTATAGCCTTGAAAATGCGACTTGGAATTTGTCGCGAAACGTCGGCATTGGAAATAAACTGTAGGTGATGAGGATGCCATTCCCTACTGCTTCCTTTCAGATGTATATATATATATATATATATATATATATATATATATATATATATATATATATATATATATATATATATATATATATATATATATATATATATACTGTATAATCCATGATTACATCATCACGGGTTCTAGAATAAAAAAATATTGACAATATAAATTCCGGAAAATATATACAAAGGCCAAGTCAGAACATAAAAAAAAAAGACAATCGACTTAAAAGGGAAATGTTCACACAGAGGACACCGAGGAACAGGCAAACACTGTTTTAATTAATTTCTCAATGTTTTGCCTGTTCCTCGGTGTCCTGTGTGTAAAAATGTCCCTTCTAAGTCGATCTGAAGATGATTTATAAATGTTTCAAATGCACATCGTTTCAGATGGGTATCGGGCTGCGGAAACTGCATGAAAATGATTGATCAAGCTGATGGGTGTTTGTGCACTCATATTTGTTTCATATCCTCCCCCAAAATTATTGGGAGCAAAACTCTTTTTGAATGAAGACTGTTTTTTTTATTTAATGAAATTAATTTTGGGTGTGTAACAGAAATAAATATGAGATTCGATTCTACTCGATTAGTGACGTTGTAGTCAGTGTATTCAGGACAAATGAATTATCAAACAGAAATCATATTTGAATAGTGCCTTATGATCCTTTAAACTATTCTACAAATTTTTCACCCAATTTTTAAGGTGACTGAAGTCGTTGAAGAACTGTAATCAGCGATATTCTTGTCTCATAAAATTGGAAACAGCAAAAGTATCACTGGTGAAATCTCAGTTAGATCCCCGAGATGTTTTGACCGAATCTTTGAATTATGCTATATATATATATATATATATATATATATATATATATATATATATATATATATATATATATATATATATATATATATATATATATATATATATATATATATATATATATATATATATATATATATATATATATATATATATATATATATATATATATATATATATATATATATATATATATATATATATATTCAAAGATTATATATATATAACAGAAACATCTCAACAGAAACATCTCTGATCTAACGGGATTTCAACAGTGATGATTTCTGTTTGATAATTTATTTGTCCTGAATACACTGACTACAATGTCACTAATCTAGTAGAATCGAATCTGATATTTATTTGTGTTACACACCCAAAATTATTTTGATTAAAATAAAAAAAGCAGTCTTCATTCAAAAAGAGTTTTGCTCCCAATAATTTTGGGAGAGGATATGAAGCAAATATGAGTACACAAACATACCCATCAGCTTGATCAATCATTTTCATCCAATATCCGCAGCCCTATACTCATCTGAAACGATGCGCATTTGAAACATCTATAAATCATCTGCTTTTTCATAACCTGGGCCACACTGATTTCCTGTGCTAGCTGCCGATTAAAAAATTCCTGCGTGAAAAATTTGAACTGAAATAAATAACGCCAAGATTTTGTCTATAGCCAATATTATTTTTTTTATTTAATAACTTTTGGGAGCGGTAAAATTAAAAACAGTAATTGCAATCTGTGTAAAAAAAAATATTACAGCAATGTTTCAGGAATGTAGCTATACCGATGATTTGATTTTATAAAACAGAGATGAATTACAAAGATTTCAAGGTGGAACTAAGAGGAAACCCTGCTGTTGCAATAAGAAGTAATAGTTAGGGGAGGTTGGGAAGTCAGATTGGGAATATGATGTAAAAGGCTAAAAACTGGGCACAGCTGTGGGTTGAAGGAATGTTGCAAACTTCGTTTAGTAATGCCTACTGCCCACCAAGTGAGGCGCAATGACGACACCAACCACCTGCGGGGCTGACGCCGATGAGAATAAAGATTTAAAGTTTTCAGAAATGGATTTGAAAAAAAAAAAGTGAGGAAAGAAGTTTTACGCACCTCATAATGGGATAAGGTTATTCGCATCCTCTGATAGAAGTCTTTTGGTATCACCTAACTCACTTCATCGTTAAAGGAAATGCAAGGTCCTTTTCTGTGTATTTTTGTTGGTGAGACTATTATTAGCATATTTATGGTTTTCCTTATCGCTGCATCTATCCAGTTGCCTGGGTTAATTCACTGATATAACCACTGATTAAAGCCAGTCATTTGAAAAATTTAAAGTAAACTTATTTGAATATTGGCTTTATAAAATTAATATCAAACATCTCTACTTTAGATCTGCCGGAATTTTATTTTTACTTTCATTATTTCATTCCTGTTGTTCTTATGCATGCAATTTCTATACAGGACTCAGTTTATCCACCATATTCCACATTTTGCAGTGTTCTTCTGAATGAATACATATACACTGTAGAAACAAAATGTGAAATAAGCAAAAAAAAAGAAAAAAAAACTAGAGGTTTAAAACAAATACATGTGCTGCTCGGTAAACTGGTAAAAGTTGTCCCAGCAAGGTTTTAATTGGTCCCTTGCCAGAGACGGTTAGGAGCTCACTGAGAGCAGTGATACCAGACAGAAAGAAAAAAATTGGCTATGGGGTAGAGATGCTCAAATTCCAGAAAATAAATATTTGCTTCTGTCATCATTAACGAAATAGTAATCTTATGACTAAACAAAAATTCTAAGAATTTAATATACTCCATTCTAGAAATCATTTGTTCTTTAAAAACTGGGGAAAAGATAAACATCTGTTGCAGGAATTTTGTGGTTATATAAGACATTTATGAGAAAGTCAGGCAATATGAAAAATTAGCTTCTAGATTATATAACCACAAACCGTTTAACTCTTGTTGACAAGGGATCTGCAGCAGAGTTCAGATGATTTTAGGGAATGACTTGCCAGGACATTTCTGTTGTAATTCCTCGCTGTAAGCAACACCAGCTCACTTTTGTGGCAAGACATGAAAATCCAGCCGTCTTTCCAACCTGCGCCGTCAATCGAGCAGAAGTTAAGTTCTACCCCGGTTAGTCTAAGCCCGAGTCTGATATGAAGTGTGCATTATAAAAACTCACATAAGTCGAAAGTACCATTATTTTTTAATTCTATATAATGAAAATGTAGAAAATATAAATATCAACTCGAAAGGGTATATGTGAGGTCGTTATTTACTTCACCAACACTTCTGTTTTGTGATTCACACTTGGGTTAATTGGCTCATGTTATTTGTCCTTTTCGTATGTGAGTAGGTAAACATCCCTTACTCTTTAAAAAAGCACTACACTAAATTATCAGCTAATCTGCAGTAAATGTCGTTTTCCACTGTTACATAATTTCCTTTAACGTTTTGCTTTTAGGATAGTTCAAAAATCTGAATCTTTGAATAGGGTAACGTGAAGGTAAATTAATGAATGTAATCTAGAGACTCACATTTTGCTAAACATCTTTTTGATTTGTATTAACTAGTTTCATATCCTGACCAGGATGGTAGTCAAAGGCTTCAGCCCCAATAGTCACTTCACACTAGAACTCATTTCATGGATCATACTTCCCAAAATGACAGAGAGATACCCTTTGCATTTCGTTATACGGAAGGAATGAAACAAGGACTTGAGCTTTTTTTAAACACCTTCCGTGTATTTTTCACCCTCCCAGCGTCAAGGGATATAAAAAATCATTATTTATTACAAAGACACCTCTGTGGCAGCAATACTTAAACAAAAACTATCGTACTACTATTTAAAACCTAATTGTTTAAAAATGTTTTTTACAAATAGTTGATCAAATCTACATGATTTTCCTTTATTATACACGATTTGACGATGTTTCTTTTCATGATGTCTTTACAGAACATTATCTCTAGCTTTTTCCAGTCGATGGTGTTGTTGCATCCATTCATATGCTCAAATAAACTACTAACAGTATTCCCTGTTTTGACAATATATTTATGTTGTTATAATCTTGTTTCGAGACCCTTGCCACTCTGTCCAACGTACTTTTTATCACACTGATTGCAAGGGATCTAATACATACAACCATTCTTCTGTAGAGGCGAATTACTGATTAACATGCTCTTTAGTACACAATTCTTAAAAAATGAGACTAACATTAAATGGCCTCAACAGCCCAGGGATGGCCATAAACTGGTTGCAGTATGGTAAAACAAGATCGTTTTCCCATTAAAATCACTTATGACCAACTTCATAAAAAGCTTTTCATGGTTTACAAAAGCTCTATCAATAAAATCAACTCCTTGTTTCATTCCTTCCTCCAGCCTAACTTCTATATATATATATATATATATATATATATATATATATATATATATATATATATATATATATATATAAGATATATATATATATATATAAAATATATATATATATATATATATATATATATATATATATATATACGGCATATATATATATATATATATATATATATATATATAAAATAAATATATATATATATATATCTGGCGCGGCGTATAAATATATATATAATGCCTATGTAAAAATATGAAATTTTATCACAACCTTGATTTATAAAACAATCATGAAGCTACAAATGTCTTAAATCGAATTCATGCTACCGCGGCGTTTATCTCCGTTGATGGCTCAATGGTTAACATCCACTGGAGTCGCTGAATAGGTTTTTGTGTCAAAAGTTCGTGTCCTGACGATTCCAATTTATTTATCACTTATATAAATTCCCCTTCGGCGACAATTCTCCAACGGAGATATCCTGAGGCGTAGCGTGAAACCGATATTAAGCGACATTTGTAAAAATGATTGTTTATAAAATCACGGTGTGATTAAAATTTCATATATATATATATATATAAATATAATATATATATATATATATATATATATATATATATATATAAATATAAATATATATATATATATATATATATATATATATATATATATATATATATATATAAATATAAATATATATATATATTTATATATATATATATATATATATATATATATATATATATATATATATATATATATATATATATATATATATATATATATATATATATATATATATATATATATATATATATATATATATATATATATATATATATATATATATATATATATATATATATATATATATATATATATATAATATATATATATATATATATATATATATATATATATATATATATATATATATATATATTCTGCGTGTGTGTGTGTGTGTGGGTGTGTTAATGTTTATAGCTAAGTGTACGTTTGCTTTGTAGGTTTAAATAGTTTAGTTAATGAAATAATACAAATTTTAATTTATTTTATGATAATAATGCATTTGATATAACTTATTTTTTGAGTGAATGAAATAATGTAAGTATTTTCCTAAATAATTTATCTAACCTTTGATAAAGAAAATCCACGTCCAACCATATCAAAGTTTAATTCGAAATCTAAGTGAGAGAAAGTACAATCAATAATTAGCAACTGCTGAATGAAACGTTGATCGCTGACGAATGACTGTTAGTATTGACATTGCATATTTAAGCCATTTTCTTTGCTTGATGGTTTCATCCCTGAATCATCTGTACGACAAGATTAAGGTATTATAAAAACAGAAGTGTCCGTTGACGATATGAAAAGAAAATGGGACTGATTACAAAGCTTGCTTGGTGATAAGAATACGATGCCAGTGATTTGCACAGTTGCACATACACGCATGCAAACATTCCATATGGTTATGTGATAGTTGACTAAAAAGGTAGGTCGTAGCATAGAAAGATTTCTTGTTATTATCTCCTTATAACTCGCAAACTTATCTATTGATGATAAGGCTGCATAAATGAGAAGGGATTTTATGGAGATGCTTTATCCAAGTAAATACAAGAACCTCGAAACGAAGAACACGAAGACGATACAAAGGAAATTCAATTCGATATAGGACGTCAATCATAATTTATAATTGATCTTCTAATAAAAGACAAATTAGTCGCCTCTTTCAACGACTTCTACTAAATTAACAACGAAGGCATGATGGACACTAGGACTCGTATAGACCAAATTAACTGTAAAAGTCAAACAAAGAAAAACCAAAGATATTATGTTCCATTTTAATCCATTTGTAATAATACTGAATAATGAAGTTAATAAAAATTGTAAATACACGTATAAAGCCTGTCTCTCCATTCTATAAATGGACAGAAAGGTCTTGTTTATATATATATATATATAGTATATATATATATATATATATATATAATATATATATATATATATATATATATATATATATATATATATATAAATATATATATATATATATATATATATATATATATATATATATATGTGTGTGTGTATGAGCCAATAAAAGAAGTATAAATGGATATCTTTACAAATTTCTTTTGCTTTAATACACAAAGGAAGAGTGTACAGAAACGAAAGTACACTTCTGTCGAGATGTGTTCGATTTGCTCTTGTTGAGATGGTGCCTCACTGATAACTAGTACATACCGAGTCTGTCATAATTTCATTTTATACCTTTAAGTGTTGTGTTGGAATAGCTTTTCAAGATGTCTCGTCAAATCAGGCTCCACCGTTATAGTTCTCTTACTCTCTCCTAGTTGGCTACGACCCATTGCAGTCGATAGAGCACTGTTTAGATCAAAGAACTATAACTTAGATTGATCGTTCTTTCCCCATGATTGATCCACAGTTGGGAGCAGAATGTAGTAGCAATGCTTTCTGAAAGAGAGAGAGAGAGAGAGAGAGAGAGAGAGAGAGAGAGAGAGAGAGAAGAGAGAGAGAGAGAGAGAGAGGGGGGGTGAGGGAAGGGGAATTCTCAAAGAATAACAGTTACAAAGTCTGAATATATTTCACCAACAATTTTATTTTACTGTACTCTGAATTTGATAGCATTCACTTTATAGTCATCGGACAAAAAAAAAAAAAAAATTTTTCACGCAAGCAGTAAAACCCTCGCAAAAAAAAAAAAAAAACTTTGGCCTAAAATGTTAAAACTAGTTCAAACGGAGAAGTTACATCCTTAATTGTTACGTGTTTGCAATCCCGTTTGTAAACAGGATGCAAAATCTATGCTAAAATTGAAATACTACGACAGGAGTATCAAAATTGTCATTGCAGTGAATATAGGACCCACGAAGAAACAGGTCTGAACAAGGAAACAGCAACATTAATTGAGTACAGAGTGTTTCGAAATTAGAGCCCCCTCTACAGCATAAACTGAAATTGATATGGACAAAAACAAAAGTAATTCAGAACAGGTATTTATTTAAGTTTCTCTCTGAGTATTTAATATTTTGTGTGGCCTCCATCTGCCTGTACCACAGCCTGCATTCTTGAGGGGTATGATTTCAGCAAATTGCAAAAAAGCTGAGACTCAAACTCCATTTCCCTGAGCAGTTCGGTCACCTTTCTTCGCAGGTCGCTGGGGCTTGGTATACCATCATAGTTCACTGTGCACACTTCAACATGATCCTTTAAGATACTACCAATGTTTTCACACGCATTAAGGTTAGGGGAGCTACCTGATAATTCACTTGACGAGAAGAAATCGATACCACTGTTTCGAAGCAGCTCCTGTGTCTGAAGAGCCTTGAAAC
>NC_089795.1:1216977-1219477 GCF_040412425.1 Macrobrachium rosenbergii | reverse complement strand
AGCGAGTCCTTCCAATCAGCCTGGATAGAATAAATGAATGAAATTCTGGCTTTTTCTTATTCCTTGTGTTTTTCCTTCTCCTCTTGCTATGCGGCTGCTATGTGGAGTTCAAGGAATTAAAAAACGCCAGAATTTCATTGAATCATTTTATCCTAGCTGATTGGAAGGACTCGCTGCGACAAGAATTTTACGGAAAACTTCGTAGGACTACAGATGCCCTAACAAGCAAACTCGACAGAAAACTAAAAACTTTTATTGATAGCAGTGACTGGACTAATATTGCACGTAATGATCGTGTTATAAACTTATCAAGTAAACAAATAAGAGGAAATGTTGTGAGTGCACTCGGATATGGTTTAACCTTGTTTATATCGAATAGATCCTCTGCTTTAACGATTGCATCGTCCATAATATTGTGACCTCCCTCAAAATCATGTTGACATAATTAAAGGTATTGTTTATGGAGCTGCCAGTGTTAGGCATGAAAGTTATTTCCCTACTCGCTATGAGAAAAGCTTGACCGACCTTAAAAAAGACAATACAGTCCAATCACAAAAGCTGTTAAGTTGAATAATTTTGTAATTTTAGATAAAGCTGACTACATATCAAGTATGCAAGCCCTACTGAATGATGATACGACTTACAAAAAAAAAAAAAAAAGAAAATCCCCTTGATCAAGTCATAAAAAAATGTTAATAGCGCAGTGAAAACAAATCCTTAAAGATTAAAAAAACTAATCAGTCAGTTGTCAGTAAAATTCCCCTCGTTAGCTTACTTGTACGGGTTAGTAAACACGTACAAAGAAAATAATCCTATGCGGCCTGTTATCAATACTGTTGGCTCAATATCATATAAACTTTCGAAATACATTACCAAGCTTTTGTCCCGGTTACTTGAAACTATCTCCGATTCTCACATATTAACTCCGTAGGTTTAGTTGATAAATTTAAACAAAATAACTTTTTGCCCCACTGATATATTCGTTAGTTCTGACATTTGTTCGCTTTTTAATAAAGTTCCTATAGATTCTATTTTAGAGTATCTTAGTAATGAAGTAACTCATCATGAGTTACCTTTACCTGTAAGTCATATTATTTCACTGACTAGGTTGTGCATTTGTGATTGTAAGTTTATTTTCAATGGTGAATTTTACCAACAAATATTTGGTATGGCAATGGGTAACCCTTTATCCCCACTCCTCTCAAACTTGTGCATGGAATTATTTGAAAAACGATATTTACCTAATATCATTTACACTCCTTTAAAGTGGTATAGACATGCTGACGATATTTTAGCTGTTTTGCCTGCTGGTATTGATGTAAATTACATACTCTCTAGTTTGAATAACCAGGTACCATCCATTAAATTTACTTTCGAATTAGAAAAAGACAATTGCCTACCTTTCTTAGATGTTTTAACACACAGAGAATCATTTCAAGGCAAATTCAGTATTTATAGAAAACTCACCAACAAATTAACTTATGTCCATTTTCATTCAGGCCTTCACCTTAATATCAAAATATAATTTTTTTCTATGTTTTTACGAGCTTTGTACATTGTCAGAACCTAGTATTTGGATCAAGAAATCAAATGCATAAGAAAAATAGGGACAGATTTATGTTTACCTTCACATATACTAGATATTTGTTATAAAAAAACCTAAAAAAAGTTTTATAGTGAAAATTAACATGGACAAAGAAACCCGTAAGAACATTCTCAGCTTGCCTTATTTTAGTGGTTTTTAAAACATAAAATCTTTGTTAAAATCTTTTAATGTCAACCTCTTTTTTCTATAATAACACACTAAAAGGAATGTTAATAAAAACAGCCGTAGGGAAAACAACAACACAACGTATAAAATTCCATGTTTGGACTGCCATCCTTTTCTTTTGGCCAGTCTAGCGAAGATTTAGATGTCTGTGTTAAACAAAATAGGTATTCTGTTAAAACTGGGCAAACATCCCATGCTATATTCTTTCATTTAAGTGAAAACTTTCACTGGATAAATTGGACTGAAAGTTCTGTTATTACCAGATCGAAAGATTTCTCTTCACGAAATCGTTTAGGATCCGCTATTATACAGCTTACTACTTGGACCCCTAAAATGTTCAAGAACGATCTAAAAGATAAAATCACTGACTTAATTACAAATTAGTTACCTTATATATATTTTCTATATATTGACATGTTTAATATATTTTTCTTTATAAAATGTTCATCTTGCAAAAATTGTTGTTTACAAAAAAAACAGAGAATTATTGAGTTGTACTTACCAGTTTTTGGTAGTCAGGCACCTCCTTGTGTAATATTTTAATTGTCCTGTCCCTGCTTCTGAATGGTTGATCCTAATCCTTCGTAAAACCTATAAAACACTTAATCCTGTTTTGGCAGTTCTACTAATTCTTCAATTGCATTAGGTTCCAGGTACATAATTTTTCCTTTGCAATCCCCTTCTGTCATTTATAGATCTTTCTTTGTAAACTTATTTCTATATTTCTTC
>NC_089795.1:1181977-1211977 GCF_040412425.1 Macrobrachium rosenbergii | reverse complement strand
TGTATTTTTTTTTATTATAAACTTGTATATCACCTGATATCCTAGTTACCCATTTTATTTCCAAGTATTCCACTTCGTCTTTTCTGGCATACTGATATTTGTTCTGGATAATAAGCCCGTACTTTTTGACTGTCTTCACTTCATCAGATATACAGTAGTTTTGAAAATTGCCGACCCATTTCGAAAATTAGTTGCAAAACCATCCAGGTATTCCTCTGGAATGAGCTTTACTGTACCAAACCTACACACTCGGTTAACCTTTTTGTTTCGGCTTTTAATTGCAGCTTAATGTAACAATGAGAATTTGGTGGGCACCGCTGACATCTCTTCAGTAGCTACTAACATTTCTGTGTCCTTTGTCTATCTCGATTAATAGAGACGTCCAGCATTATTCATGGGGAACTTTTGTTTTTGTAAAAAAAAAAGTACCCTGAATTACCGAATTACTTGCAACACAAAACCAATAAAGTCCTGTCATTTTCATTTCCCTGTTTTTTCAAAGGCCATGCCTACGCACTTTTATTGTTCCTACCAACTTTTGGGTTCTTATGGGTTCTTATTACCATTATCAATACTTCATGTGCAGCATTCTTCAGTTTATTCACCTTATTTCTTCTGAAAGTTCATTCGTTGGTTCATATCATACAGTATCCCTTCCTGAATTGTTTGGATTTAAATCATGTCAGCAGTAATCTACTGCTCACGTCTTTCCAGAAGTTAATTCTTTTCAGCATTAAAGGCATTGAGAGCTGGCCTACTTCCCTGCCAACTCCATCTATCCTTTACACACACACACACACACACACACACACACACACACACACGCACATATAAATATATATATATATATATATATATATATATATATATATATATATATATATATATATATATATATATATATATATATATATATATATAAGACAAGGTGGTAATTGATCACAACATAAAAACAAAAGGGTGGGAAGCACACAAGAAAACGTTCACATATAAACTTTATTATTATGTTTTAAGGCTTCAGGCTTCGTTTTCAAGCTATGAAAGAACACAAAGTGAAACCGTGAAAATGGAAAGTAAATTTCAAGCAAGTTAAAATAACATCGCAAAATATAAAAACACATGCAAAGTAAGTTATAAGAAGCAAAGGTTAAAAATAATATACACTTTAAGTTGAAATTATATACAAAATAAAAAGGACTACTAAGGGATTCAGAGCCGATGAAATATAAACAGTTTATTTTATAACCCTATGTTTTGCAAGTGTTGGCCCTACCTAAGTTCAATGAACTGGTACTTACCAGGTAAAGTGGGTTTCATGCAGCCATCAAAATCGAGGTAAGGGTTTTGAACACAATGACGTTAACCTATGACGTCATGGCTCCACCACAGTGAAAATGGAAAGTAAATTTTCACTAATTGATATAGGCACCCAAGGCCAAGAGAAAGGGAAGGTTAAAATATCCAGCATTCCTTATTGCATCAAATGACTAAAAATACGTCATCGCCTACATAGTTACAAAATTGGTAGACCTTGTCTCTCTTGGCCTTTTAATACCCATACAAGTTAGCAATATCAATGATGGCAAAGGTTAAAAATAATTTTATTATTACTTAATTATTTGAAATTATATACAAAATAAAAATTTTCTTGATATTCGACTAACAAATAATTCATAAGAACCAGTCTATATTCATTTGTTAGATCTACATCTATTCAGGGCAAATACAAAAGACAATCCATTTGTTTATCTCGGTTTCGACACTATAGCCTTCTGTTTGCAGCATGGGACGGTCACTCAGTAGAATTTAAATGAAAAGCAATGATGCCTCATTTCCCTCAATTGTTAGAGGTAAAAGTG
Organism: Macrobrachium rosenbergii; assembly: GCF_040412425.1. Taxonomy (NCBI): domain Eukaryota; kingdom Metazoa; phylum Arthropoda; class Malacostraca; order Decapoda; family Palaemonidae; genus Macrobrachium; species Macrobrachium rosenbergii. The sequence continues at coordinate 1,210,118 of NC_089795.1, read as the reverse complement.
CCATTGTTTTATTTCAGAATGTAACTTGTTATTTTTTCTTGGTTTTTAATATCATATAACACCCTAAACAGCGGAACCAGCAAATAAAAGGTACTGGTATCAAGATTTTGAGGGCAAGCTCAAGCTATTATTTACCTGCCAATATCAATCAAATGATATATTGCCAAAAGTATATTGAAATCAGTTTGAATGAATAATCACTGTGTTTTAATAGATTGTTTTAGATGTCTTCTCGTCGTCCTCTCGAGGAGGGAGGTCATCATCCACGTTTTCATCGTCGCTGTCAAGATCAATAATGACTGGTCCCACGCTCTCATGGATATAAACCACTCTTCCTCAAAATGACGTGGTCTAACAGCTCCTGCCCGCACTTGGACCAAAATAAACCTATTCACTAGAGTAAATCTTGCCACAGGTCTTCTCCGCTTCAATACAAAGTGGTAAGCCGTAGCACAAATGCAGTCTTGCAACCACAGGGACAATTCCATATCCTGCTGGCCAAAGCTTGTCATAAATTCTTTAAAGTATATCCATTCACCGCCTACCTGGTGGATGGGCGGATTATGACGTCATATGTTTACGTAAGAATTGTTTTAGTTTTCTCGGTCCCGGCATCGGTGACTTCATTTTACTTATAAATATCAAAACTATCGAACTTAGCTCTAAATAATACTTGCAAAAATTAGGTGGGTTATAAAATATAACTTTTCAGCTTATTTTGATAAAATATTGTTGCTGAAAAACCGTGTTTCATCGGTTCTGAATCTTAACCATGATATGTTAAAAAATTAGGAATCACGTGGTATAGAAGGAATGGAGATGAAAGTGGAAATGCCTCGATAATTGCCAAAAGTTGTTGGTTAGAGATCGAAGTTTGATGCCTGCTCTGTAACTGACCGCATTATGGCTGTCAGTTCGTACCTTGAGTAACATTAGTGTGGATCCGATGTAGGCCCATAACATCGGGGACAAGTAAATTTATAAACCACACTAGGGGTCATCAGTGGATGTAAACGGTCTTTAAAATAGAACAAGCGACCTATATCTAAAGGTTTTGTTGGGATAATATTAACTTTCAAAGCTTGAAAATGACTAGAAATAAGTTTATCTTTGAAAAATGCACTGCAATGTATGAACGGCGAACTGGCATGGAAAGGCATCTTTGGAACATTAGGTATAGGGTGGTATAGGATGGCGTGGAATAAAAACGTTATTTAATCTAGGTTATTGACGCCGTGTTATTTAAGAATTTAGCAATATTTGTAAAGCAAATTAGGTGGATAACAGTTATTGATAAAATATTGTTGGAGATAATTAATTTCCTCGTGTAATGTCTGCCAGCTTCAGGTCAAGGAATAAGCTCGATGAAGCAATGTCATTATAGAATTCAGCTTAAAATTACGAAAACAATGACTATAAAAGTTGGTACCTAATCCGGTAAAGGTTTTATTTTTATGTACTGATGTACTAACCCTTCTTGGTGGCGTATGACAAGAATATCCAAGAAAGGAAGCTGGTTCCTGAGTTCGTGCTCTACAGAAAATTTGATGTTTGGGTGAAATGATTAGAAAAAATTAAGAAACCATTCGAAGTTAAAACTAGTTCTATAAAAAAAAGGGGAGGATCATCAACATACCTTTGTAAAATAACAGAAGGCAACTGAGAGGGCAGGTGTAGAGCATGTGCTCTTCAAGCGAGTACATAAAGATACTTGCAAATATAGGGCCTAGTGGAGAGCCCATGGCAATACCATCGATTTGGCTGCAAGCGTTTCCATTAAAAAGAAAGGCAGTATGCAGCACTGCTAAGTCTAACTCTTTTTTAAAAATCAGATTTATAAAAACCATTAGAAACAGTATCATTATAAGGAAAACGCTTATCTAGGATAATGTGAATGGTTTGGTTAACAGATACATTAGTAAAAAGAGATTCCACATCGAAACTTACCATAATTAAATCAGAGTCTTGTAGCAAAATCGCATTTTAAAGTCTAAGAAGTTTTTTTTAGGCTGTAATCGCTTTCAGCCACGGGAACAAGCAGCGGAACCAGGAACTTGCCTAGTTTATAATTAGCGTTATTATATGAGGCCAGGATAGGGCGAATAGGAAGGTTGTCTTTATGAATTTTCGGCAAATCATACATTAGTCCACAGGAAGAACCTGCGCAATGTAAGGGTTGATAGGTATCTACGGTTATGAGGTCGCGGTCTCTTAAGTTCTTGAGAAACCTGTTGATACGATCCTCTCTCTTGAACAAGGTGGAACGATCGGGAAGACCAAGCTCTTTAAATTTATTATTGTCACTCAAAATTGCCTTGACCTTAGTAGTATAATTATTTTATCAAGAATGACCAAGCCTTTACCTTTATCTGAGCGAGTAACGATAATGTTATTTTTGCTCAAAGACTTCAGAATAGGAAGGTCTTCTTGCCTGAAGAAGGAAAACCAATTGGTTGTTAGTTTAGAAAAGGTTTTGTGGGCTAAAGTCTGCATTTGTAGGAGTAAGGAGGACGCATCAAGATTTAAACTGAGATTCGTGAATCTGGAAAACATGAATTCTAAACTACTAAAAAACTGTATAAATGAAGGCTTAAAACACGGCAAGCAAAAATCTGATCCAAAGGAGAGAAGAAACTCTTCTCGTTTAGTTAAAGAATAATTGGAAAAGTTAAAGACCGTCCTGTATGTGGTATGGAATCTGGGAATGTTAACACCAGTTTTAAGTGGTTTCTTCTCGTAAGTGAATTTTACTTTAGAAATATACATTTCAATACTGCGATTAAATAAAAGCTTGAAAACATAACAGTCCAAATATGATAATCTATCGGTAACAGTATGCAGTAAGTTATTACTTGTAATAGAAAGCTTTTTAATGGGATTTTGTTTTAAAAAAATCTACGTTTTAAGCAAGGTAGAGATAACATCATAACAGAAATGAGTGTGATACCGTGACGACTTATATAGTTTAAATTTTACAAAATTAAGGCATTTTTTCCAGGGAGCAACAGAGGGATCAAAAGGTTGGCCCATATTTATCGAAGGCGGAAGCGTGGAAATTCTGAAATCTGCAGAGTTTCATTCGCGCACACGCACGCGCGCGCACACACACACACACACACACACACACACACACACACACACACACACACACACACACACATATATATATATATATATATATATATATATATATATATATATATATATATATATATATATATATATATATACTATCAATAACTAACATGTATATTTTAACTGTTTCATCGATGTTTTGTTGATATACAGAATTAACAACTTTAATTCTTGCCTATATTAACAGACCAAAACAGCCGTGAAATGTATAATTCACGAGCAGTGACTTTTGTTCGTGTCAAAGAATAAGCATTTTGCTTGACGTGAATAAAGTGCCTTACATTACCGCAATAAAACTTATTAATCATTCAGCTGGTAATAATGACTAAATTCCAGTGACAGCGAGCTGAAAAGAATACGAAAGAAAGAAAAATTATCAACGTCTTCCATCAATAACTTCTCGAAACAACTGGAATGCAAGCAGAACACGACCAAAAAAGTTTTGAGTTTTCACAGAAAATTTTTGGCAAAACCTTGCAAGTTCATAAAATATGTATAAAAAAATGTCCTTTGTTGTTTAATTGTCCTTCCTTGACAACAACGAAAAAAAGAAAAAAAATCTTATGAGAATTACTTGAAATTGTTTTTATGATGAGAAGCAGGAAGGAAGCGTTTGAGCTTACTCAGTATTAAGTATATAGGATTCTCGAACTAAACATTTAACCTTCTTTAGAGTTGTTATTAATAAAAAAAAAAGTCTGCTTTGGTCTTCTTTTTTCTGAAACGTTTCTCGTGTTTACCTTCTGAGCCAGCCTAAAAGTCAGAAAAGTAGTACTGTGCCTTCCTAGCTGATATTCACTTATAATGAGAAGCAAGAACGCCAGTCCTGAAATCAACAGCATTTATTGTTACTAGCTATGCCTTTTGAATAAGTCTCTTTTCAATTTCAGGCCAGGGAACGAAACAGTAAAATCAACGTAAATCCAATTTGATCAAGTAAAAATGTAATTTATAACTTATTCTATTCACACAAATTAAGAACAATAAACTACCTTTACGATATATAAGTATTATTGTTTAAGAAACACAAAATTGTAAATAAATGGCATATTAAAGAAAAGTAAAGCAAAAATAAAATAAACATCCGAAAGATCAGTTAAATTGTATATTTTCATTGATTTTTATTTTCCGTTTGTTTATCTGCAGAGATTAAATTAAGACTCGACTTCGGAGTCGTCTTTCGTGAATGTATGGGCCAGATGGTGTGAGCAATCCTTGATTCTCTGAGTGTACGATTAATCAAGTGGCAATCCTGTCAGAAGTGCTTCAGAATTTTGTCGCAGCCATCGGGACAATGAAAGTTGTGAACAACGCGTGAAGCTAAGGTACTAATACGGATTCTTTCTTCCGTAGGTAAGAACGTTTATAACTAGGTTAGGAACAAGAAACATTTACTCTGTTTGTTAACAAGTGCTTATAAGGTGCTATCAGAGCTTTCTTGTATTTCAAATTTAAAATGCACACGTATGGCAACTATGTATATCGTATCATTTTTGGCTCATTAAAAAGATGAAATTTTGTTTTCTTTTATCAAATGTGACGATGAATGAACAACTACTATACAGTAGGCTGTTGTGGCAAGGGTTTTATACTATATAATTTGTGAAGAAGTGATTCGAAACTTGAGACCTGGAGGGTTAGTCTAGTATGTTTGGATTGTCAAAAAAAAAAAAGAAAAATATGTTATGTCCTCAATGTTAATGTAAAGAGAAGTTTGTAGTTATACCTCATAATTTCGCGATGATTTTGATAATATTCATGCATAACGTTTATCTTTTCGTACGAAAATACGGAAAGGTAAAAGTACTTTATGTACGTTTGTACAGTTTAATAAACGTTTAGGGATTATGAAAGGCTCTTTTAAAACATGGTTCGTGGAAAACAACGAGATCCTCTCGTCATGTCTTAAAGTACAGAGACAGGGATTTCTTTGAAGTTCAAAACGTGCCGAAGAAACGAAAGCGTCTTTACATTCCAGTGCTGAGAGCAGAATCCTTCACTTCTAACCAAGTATAAATAAGAGTTTTAGTCCCACAAAACTATTATTATTGTCCGTACATTCCTCACGTATATTACTTCTATAAAAATGTAAATAAGATTTTTTTTTATTTCATTTCAATAAACAGACATTCGCAACACTCAAATTCATGTATTCAGTTGGAGATACACATGGAACTACACAGATAAAATATTCCTAGGCGGCCCGCCCACTTCCCTCCTCCCGACCCTCCCTGGTAGAAACCCTCTAAAGATGATACACTTTAGTACAAATGATTAAGTAATAAGAGAAATTTGGGTTATCAGAGGGACAATAGGATTTAACGAAACACACCTAACTCGTCCCGCCTCGACTGGGAATCAAAGACCGACGGTTTCACAAGCGGGCGATTGTTACGCAACTAAACTACGATATTTATTATGTATTAATTTTGCATCATTATTATACAATCACATAATACTTACAATTAATTTTATTATGATTATGAACACAGAGCACAATCGTTGTGTTGATATACCTTCCTTGTAGTCAGTCAAATCTTATTTTTTTTTAATGCTGCTGAAATTTTTAAAGATAAACATTCGAACAAGTTTACTATATTCTTTTGCTCTTTTATGATATTTTATTATATATTTTATCCTATACATAATTTTACGGTGAGCAATAAGTACTAAAAAAAGTAAGTTACTGGAGAGTTGTAGTTTTAGGAAAAATTGTTCGATCGCAGGTTAAGAATATTTGAATACTACACCACAAAAGTTAAAGGGTTCAACAAAAACCAGTTAAAATAACTGGCAGTATGTCTTGGGCAAGACAATTATTGTAGAAACAAACTGAACAAAAAGCCATTGGTGTTTCAGGCCGCGTTCGTGAAGTGTAGGTAACATTGAGATATCATTTACTGCTGAACATAAAATGTGTTAGATTAGTATATTCAACAAGTTTTCATTATAAACAGAATGGTTAACCTTGGAGAAACTTTATTTTTTAAACGACACTAAGGAAGAATAAAATCCATTAAACTGACTAAAATGAGAGACACAGAAGATACAAAATGGGATCCCAAATTTAGAAGTACACGTTTTAATATCGTTTTATCCTTCTAATCAAAGAAGAGCATTATATGAAATTTTATGTTTAATAATAAGAATCGGTAGACATGGTGTAATCAACCATCATATTAAGGAAACAATTAAATTCCAGAACTATGAGCAGGCATCTCCAGAAAAAGAAAAAAAATATGCTAACAAAAATATGCTTTTTGTATGGGGTGTAAGCTGCCTTCTTTTGATCAAAATACCTGACATCGCTTAGACCCCGAAATATTATATATATATATATATATATATATATATATATATATATATATATATATATATATATATATATATATATATATATATATATATTAGTATTGTCTCTGTAAATTATTCACACTCTGAAAGTGAAAATTTTACAGTGAAAAATGCAGCGAATGTTTATCAACATAGGCATTTCAAAAGCTCAATTTGCATGAAGAGATTACTCTTTTGTTCATGATGAAACAGAAGTGTTATGGAAACAAAGGATTTTGAAAGCACATACAGCACATTCAATTCATATTTGTTTTTGTGCTATCGCACGAAGTTTTGCGAGTGCTTGTTTTACTGTATTTTCATTTTCTTTCTTGGCTGTTTCTCTGTACATTAAGATGATAAAAATATAAAAAAAAGGCACCCCTTCCCCCTGCCCTTTGTAACTTACTTAATAACCGCTTGAGTGATCTAGGCAAAATTTGACACTTTCCAATCATTTGACCCAACTTAGATAATAGGGAGGTTTCAAAACCATACACCCTTCCCTTCCCCTTCCCCCACCCCCTTCCTCCCTTCCCTTTATAACTTATGTGGTAACCGCTTGAGTGATCTAGACAACATTTGGCACTTGGCCATCGTTTGACCCAACTTAGATAATAGGTGGGTTTCAAGACCTATGCCCCCCTTCCCTCCCCTTCCTTTTGCAACTTGTGTGGCAACAGCTTGACGGACCTAGAAAAAAATTTGGCATGTGGTCATCATTTGACCCAACTTAGATAGCAGGGTAGGTTTCAAAACGGTACCCACTTCTGTTTTCCATTTCCCCATCCCCTTCCCCCTTCCCTTGGCAACTTGCGTAGTAAGTAAAGTCTATGGGTTTATCATACTTCATTCCATGTACCCAATACCATAGAAATATATTATTAAAAATGTTTTTTTTTTTGTGACTAATAATTCTGTATCAAGGTTTGTGTTTAGGTTTTAGGGAGGCGTGTTTAGGTTTACTGGGGGTGTGTGTTTAGGTTTAGTGAGGATGTGTTTAGGTTTAGCATGGGGTATGTGTAGGTCTAGTAGAGGTGTGTTTAGATTAGTAGGGGTGTGATTAGGTTTAGGGGGGAGTTGCAGTTAAGTGGGGTGTGTCTAGGTTGTGGGGGTGGGGTAAATGGGACAGTCACCACAGTAATGTTTGGATAAAAGGGACAGTCAGCACAGTAATAGTTGGGGACATTCACAACAGTAATATCTGGATAAAATACACAGTCACCAAAGTAATACCTGGATAAATGGGTCAGTCAGCACAGTAATACCTGGATGAAAGGGACAGTCACCACAGTAATGTTTGGATAAAAGGGAAGGTCAGCCGATAATACCTGGTTAAAGGGGACAGTCAGAACAGTAATACCTAGATAAATGTGACAGTCAGCACAGTAATGCCTGGATAAATGGGAAAGTCAGCAAAGTAATACCTGGAGAAAAGGGACAGTTATGCCTGGATAAAAAGGACAGCTACCACAGTAACATCTGGAGAAATGGGACATTCACCGCAGTAATATGCTGATAAATGGAACAGCCAGCAAAGTAACATTTGGATAAAATGGATAGTTAGTACAATAGTTTCTGGAAAGAATGGACAGTCACTACAGTAATACCTGGATAATTGGGACAGTCAGCACAGTAATATCTGGATAAAAGGGACAGTCAGTAAAAGGAGGTGCACGAAAATTGCTCTGAGTTCTTCTGAGCTTTCCTGGGCAGCTCTGTTTGGTCAGCTAGTGTGTGTGTGCATATATATATATATATATATATATATATATATATATATATATATATATATATATATATATATATATATATATATATATATATATATATATATATATATATATATATATATATATATATATATATATATATATATATATATATGTGTGTGTGTGTGTGTGTGTGTGTGTGTGTATATATATATATATATATATATATATATATATATATATATATATATATATATATATATATATATATATATATATATATATATATATATATATACCACATCACCACATGTGGAACCTAAAAAAATATGTTCTTAGAGACAATGGTATTTTTATTATATCCCATTTAGAACGCTATTTCTATTAGATGAAAAATATAAATACTTAATTACGGCTGAATCTTTCTCATGTAAAATTACGGTTTTCAGTACTTTTGCATATTTTATTGCTAAGCTTTGATCTTCTTTGATATAAAAACACATTCTGTTAATAGCGTTTACATGTGAATAAAAGCACAGTTCTTCATGTGATAACCACACAGCTTTATCTCACTAGAATTAAAAAATATTTCTGTGAAAATAGAACAGAAACTTCTTTTAATAATTAATCACAACAATCATATGAACACTTTTAGATTTATTTTGTTACTCTCAATTTTATGTTTATGTGGAGATCAACTATGACATATGTGTTAATGCAGAATGATTTATACTCTACTGAAATTTTTTGTATCAATTCGAGTAATGTACTGCATATTAAAATTGCCTCTCTCTCTCTCTCTCTCTCTCTCTCTCTCTCTCTCTCTCTCTCTCTCTCTCTCTCTCTCTCTCTCTCTCTCTCTCTCTCTCTCTCTCTCTCACACACACACACAACCGTCAGCAATGCGTAGTGCTGAGTTCGGTTCCCTAATACACAATTTTTAGCTTCCATGCATAGAAAAGTTATTTGATGCGAAAACTTGGCCATAAACTGAGAAGTTTCATCACTCACCTTTTGCTCAAATTCATTCTTATTTTAAACTGATGTGCTGATGAGTGAAGAAAAGTTGTGTTCCTTCGATAATTTTCCTGTTCATCTTTTATTTTAATGAATTTACATAACTATACAAGTCAGGCCTACTTACAATAAATTTCAGAACCAATGTTTTGTTGATGTACTTACAATGAAATACGTTTATTTCAGTATTTACAGTTGAATGTTAAGGTATACTTCAAATAATTTTGAAGTATTTGTAATAATCACAGTGCCATTAAAGGGAGTGCCGACCGCCGAATTTCGAGGAATTGTCGAATTTTTAGTTATTGACAGTTTTTATCTAAATAAACATGTCCTGAAGTATTATTGCTAGATTTTTTTTTTGGGGGGGGGGTGTGATTTACATATTTGCTCACCACATTTACCGCCCTGTGAGCACAATTGAGCTACAAATTGTTGCACAATGTCTGTATGTCTCTCTTATTCTGAACAGGTGGAAGAGAGTTATAAAGTGTTTTGGACTGTTTTATGCGTAAATAAACACATCCTGAAGCGTTATTACAAAAAAAAGGTTCAGATTGGTTTATTGACAATTTTGTTCACCACTTGCATGGCACTGTCAACGACAAATTATGAATACATTGTAAAAAAAGTTGTAAAAAAAAAACCGTTATACAAAAATCCTTGTGTCACCAACTAAAATATTCTATTCTCTCTAAGTAGCATCATGAAAGTGACAAAATGTTTTTCTTTTGCTGAAACTACTTTTTTTCAAAAATAAATTATTATTTCTTCAAGAAGACTGAACCAAATTCAATGAAACATTTAGAGTGCAGTATGATTATATATCCATAATTACAATTGGGGAAAATTATTTGTGAATACAGCTTTTTTATATTATTTTTGAAAAATTTTCATGTTTTTTTAACTGCAAAATTTATGAATTTGAGAGGTCAAATATCTTTATTTCCCCACTTGTGTATTTTCAGTATTACTATATAATAAGTGGTAAAAACTTGATACAAATTCCTTCAGTCATAAGGTAGCAACTGTCACTTTATAATGAGGCCTTATGACATCAGTGCCCCTTTAATGCTGGTGTTCAGTGAGATTACAGGTTAAGGGGAATAAGATTTTGTATCAATAATCTCCAATACTAATAGGTTTTACCCAAAATTTAATGAGATTTGCACAAAGTGACAGGTTCTATTCGTAATAAGGTGCCATAAATATGCTGATGCTAGCTGGAACTTTCCTTTACAGAACAATGGCAAAAGTGATATCGAGCACATAAATCCGTTCTCCCAACCAGCCACAAAGTGACGAATCACGTGATAATGAATCCACGAAACAGCTAAACAAGTAAGTAATGCAACAACCAATTTAGATGTGGCACCATAAAGTGCATTACGGGAAGGAGTTGGGGAAGAGGGAAGTTCTTTCATGCACTGCAAAATCTCCATATACTGATGTCGTTAAGAAAGTGGTTGTGAAAGTTCACGCTGTGACGATAAAGTTAAGAAAGTATTCTAAATAAATATGAAAATAAAATTGCTTAGGAAGTTAGGATTTATGAACTATTATTTCCTATTGACAGATATCTGTTCACAAGATCGACAAACAACGGATTTCTGCAAATATGCATCCTGACTGAAGTATTAAAAAACCTAAAGCCCCTCGATGGTGACAGACCATCTTCTGTAAAGATGAAAGATCGAAGGAAGTCAGGACAGACAGAGTTAGGAACTGCAACAAAGTTTGTGGGGTGTTCTGTGATCTGCAAACTACCTGCTGTAAAAAAAAAAATAAAAAAATGCGGCGAAGTTTCTTCGGCGCAATTGAGTTTTTTGTACATTGTACATTGCAAAATCCACTGATCTTTGCAGCCACTGCTTACATCACGACCGTTCCTTGGAGTTGATTGGTTGACAATGGTTTAAAAAGGTGGTTAATCTGTGGTTCTTTTCATCTTTATTAGTTTTGCAAAGGTTGTTTTACTGGACTTCTGCTGATTATCAAAAGGAAACGTTATATTAGCCCTGAAATAAAATCACAATACGCACCCCCCTAGAAAAGTAAAAAAAAAAAATTGGAAAATATGAATGAAGTCAGGAGTGTTTCACGATGCTGCAGTGTTGTTTTCGTAAATGAGGTTCACCTAAATACGGAGGTGACACAGGGTTAAGTATACCTAGTTTTACAGACCACTGAGCTGATTAACAGCTCTCCTAGAAAGGTGGCCTGAAGGATTAAACTTATTTTACGTGGCTAAGAACCAATTGGTTACTGCAACGGGACCTACAGCTTATTGAGGAATCCGAACACATTATAGCGAGAAATGAATTTCTATCACCAGAAATAAATTCCTCTAACTCTTCATCAGCAGGGCGGGGGAATTGAACTCCGGCCCATCAAGCGACAGTCCGTTGCTCTACCGGCTTACCCAACGGAGAGCTAGGTGACAGGGAATGTCGGCGTTCTGGTCGGTGCGCTTGAATTACAGGACAATGATAATTACCATTCTGACATTCTCAAGCGTGTTTGCCATTCTAAACTTAAATACTAAGACTTTCTCAAAGCTATGCTGATTAATATTTCATACTGATTTTAGGAAATTTCACTACATTTAAATAACCATATAGTCAATTTCATTGCAATCGTTTACACATTCAGTGGGATGACAAGCAACGAATGCGCTCTACTAAACCAGAATATGCCTATGTTTAACTTAAAGTTACAGTCATATTGGATATAATTTTCTGAGAATTTTCTTAAAGACATTTTCTCCTTTTGAAATAATAGGATCATAATAAATGACATAGATCTATAATGTCCCATGAATTTTTGTCGGTTTACGCAGCTTATGACGTTTGGATTATAGGTCTATCTTATATACAGCCGTTTTATTGTGGTTCTTCTTGTTATTCTCATTCTTGTTGCTGCTGTTATGGTGCTTGTAGTGTCTTCGAAAAATTTCTATATGGTAACTTAACATTCCATAATAAACATATACCTATTCATAAAATACTAGTGTAAAGAATTATCTGCCTACTATTGTTGGTTGAAAAATTTAGTCATTTGTTTTAATTAAAAGTAATCGAGATCTTTATGGTTATAGTCAACGCTCGAATATTCTCCTAACAACAGAGAGAGAGAGAGAGAGAGAGAGAGAGAGAGAGAGAGAGAGAATATTTACAGACTTATGTACCCTTTGGTCCGTCAGGGTTACATACAAGAATGACCCCAAAATCAGATGAATCATGGGCTAGTCGCAGACTGGTTTGGCTCATCTCACACAACTTTTTCAGCTGTCATTTATTTTTTTCTTATTTCATTAGGTATCTTATGATGCCTTCCTACCATAGCCTTCATTTTCATAGAAATGCTACACCAGCCTTATATTTACTCATCACAGTAATATAATTTGTTATCCCTTTTGTAAGAAATTGACGTGTAGGCCTATGTCCTGCATTGCCTCAAAATGAAAGAATTTTATATATAGGCCTAATCTTACAATGATGTTACCATTTGACATGCAGGATTATGATGAATTAAGAACCTAATATCGGAATTGGCTGCACAAGTCTATGCTTCCTTTCAATTTATGTGGTCTATGTGGAATCGCTTATGTAGACCAACACCAATTAAAAAAAAAGGCAATATGCTTGTGTATTTACGCTGCGCATGATTAAAAAAAAAAAAAGATGCTCTGGCAGAATGATCCAAGATCTTTGCAATGATAGTGTATAATTAAATCTATCTTTTATCGGAGATAACAGTTGCATTCTTCACAATTCCGGGAACTCAAATCTGTGGTGTCATCATTAAAGCACGGAGCTCAAAACGGCCGAACGGAGTCCAATGTCCGTCCTGGCAAAGTGGCAATCATTTGGACTGTTAACTATTGTGACGTTATTCTCCTTTCGAGAGGTAGCCAATCACTGACGTGCAGTGGGCGGGGCTTAACTGCAAAGGGCCCTGGATTTTGCTAAAAATCAAGGCCACCGAAAATAGAACTATCTTTTGGCGGTCTTGGTATAATGAAACTTTAACCACGTGCCAGTGGTGGCCTATCCTATATCATTGCCAGAAATAAAATAAAAACTACTGAAACTAGAGGGCTACAATTTGGTATGTTTGATGATTGGAGGGTGGATGATCAACATACCAATTTGCAGCTCTCTAACCTCATTAGTTGTTAAGATCTGATGGCTGACACACACAAAAAAAAAAAAATGCGGACGGACGGACAAAGCCGCCACAATAGTTGTCCTTTGAGAAAACTAAGACTGACCAAAATTGTCAGTTCACTTACGTTCTTGAGGCAGTAACCAGATGCTTCTCCGGCTCATTCTTTATATGTTGAATTAAATCCTAGTGTCTTCAGTTTCATTGCATGATTGGTCCTACATTCATAGTGAAGGTGGGTGATGCGGCTGATGAAAACTAAGGAATGCAAGTATTTGCTCACTTATAAATTACGGTTGTTTGTAATATTCCTGAAATATTAACACAATAAGATTCAGATACTTTCACCCTTTCACAAATACATTTATATTCATAAGAAAGATAAAACAAGAAAAGCAGAGAAGAAAAGCTGAAAGAACGAGACAAAGAGAAAGAAAAAATAAAATAACTTGGAAGGAGAGCGACGAAGAGAGAGAAAGAGTTCTTCGGTAAGTGTGGGACACAATTATTCGCAAACACTGGTCATAGTATTGTTAGGCAGTTTCATTGGCTGCGCGAAGTTGCGGCTAACAAAAATGAACTGTTAACTGATAAATCTTTTATCCGTCTAATAATGATTTTATTGTTAATAATGTAGAATACCATGGCTGTAGTAACGTGATTCACAATGAATGTTGTTATTATGTTCGTAGTTTTTAAATGGAAAAATTAGCCTAATTTAAAGTTTCTAAGGACTCTGCTGCCCACACTGGTATTAGGAGGTGGAAATCTGACATGCAGAAATGCCAAATGTGGTGAATTAGTTAAAATCCTGCTGTCTTCGGAGTTACTGAGTTGGTCTCTCTGAATCACGGAAGTACTGTAGTTGTCAATAAGGTTCTGATCATCGACACCGGTAGAGGAAACGTCAAACTTCCTGCATTCTTTATCATTAATCTTTTTTTTTTTTTCAATTGTGATCACAAAATAGATGTTGGTAAGTATCACTATTGCTCGAATATTGTTTAGCATTTGCTTATATTTAAAAGATATGATGGTCATAAAACCTTACAGCTATTACTGAATTTTATTTAACATACCATGACAGATTTTTTTTCTATTAATCACTTGAGTATTTTATATGGTTTTTCCTTAGTGCGATGAGGTTGCACATAGCTCATTTACTAATGCTTCAGAGAGGTGCAGGGGATTCTCCTGAACAGTCACACCAATACTATTTTTCCTTCAAGGTTTGATAGTGTGTATACTTTTATCATTATTAGAAATATTGTGTCATATCAAGATTAGCGAATCTCCATGTCAAGAACAGCGAACCCAATGATCCCTATGTAAAGAATGGCCAATCCTTTACGGTTCGAATTCCAATTCCACATGAGAGTAGTACTAAACATGGCCAGACAGTGATTCCTCTACACCGTTTCGCCGTGTTTAGTACTCGCCCCTGGGGCGTCAAACGTCTGGTACCAAAGTGTTCATGGCTAGAACAGCGAATCCGTTTATTTCCACGTAAAGAATACCCAACCCAATAATCTTCTTGTAAAGAACAGCGAACTCTACTGCGAGTGAGTTCACTAATCTTGACATGATCCGAAACATTTCCTATATGAACTGTTTCCATTAATAGCACACACCACCACCTTTTGAAGGAAACACGAAGCTAAATTAATGCAAATCCTTTTAAACTGCCAGAAAATGGTTACCTTTACCAATGGTTCTATTCTAATTCTAAAATTCAGATATTTGATGTAATGATGCGTTAATTTGGCCACCATACATCTGTGCATCAAGGGAGAGGGTGTGTGTGTGTGTGTGTGATTTCTCCTCTGCTGAAGGAGTCACTTAGGTTGAGAGAGAGGGAGAGAGCATTTGTGGTATCATTATTTCTCTGTTGGAAAGCATTGATGGAATCATTTCAATTTACTCAAATCCACAAATAAATAGTTACCTTTTAAACCGCTTGTCCGTCAAACAATAAAAAGTAGGTATTAAAAATACGTTTTACCCATTTCTAAAATTTTTGAAGTAATTTCCTCCCATCTACCATGGGAGTAGTTGGAGGAGTCGGGAAATATCTGGGAACTTGACCGCGAGATACAGAAACTTTTCTCGTCTACAGATGTAACCAAATTCTAATGTAAGACACAAGAATGCGAAGTTGGTGGAAGAAAAAACTGATAGCGCCTGCCCGTTGTTCCCTTTCTTCCTTTTCTTCTTCTTCTTCTGAGTTTTCCAAGGACCTCTTTGAGATCCAAAAGAGGCCACAGAAAAGAAATAAACGGAACTCGGAAATTCATGAATCCTTCCTCCTTTAAGATTTAACTGTCTCGCTAATTAATGAGTTGACCCTCGCATTCCGTGACGCGAGCAAGCAAACCACTGCGTCCACCTTCAGCAGACCATTAGAGTCATGTTCGAATAATTAAGTAAGCACAGAAATTGTTTTGTCATCTTCGCCATTAATTGTTAAGGTCTTTAACGGTTTAAAACTCTTCAGAGATTTAGCTATTTTAATTTTTTCAAGGATTTGTTAGGTTTTAGAAACGAATCCTCTTGTATTGTAATGGTACAGCCATCAGTGCTAATTAGTAAATCCGTGAAAGCGGCATTACTGAAAGCAACTTTAGCGAAAGTCCATTATGTAGCGAAAGTTTGTTTGACAGATCCGTGGATGTAGTTAACTTTTTAGGAATGAAGCGGAGTTGATGATTTCAATTCGCAATGGGAGATTAATCACTTTAGTTATACGTTCCAGCCTGACACATGTATTGCAACAATATGCTAATTTATAATCAGAGAATAAATTGTTATTAGGAAACCAGGCGTAGATAAAGATGGCTCATTCAACCAGCCAATTAACATTAAATTGTTCGAATTTCTAGCCATTGGTGATTTCGGGCTTGTCCCATGTGGATACGGTTCATCTGAATAATAATAATAATAATAATAATAATAATAATAATAATAATAATAATAATAATAATAATAATAATAATAATAATAATAATAATAATAATAATCTTCAAGCGCATGTTAAAATCATTCATTACCATCTTGGCATTCTTTTGGCAATTTTCTGTTTTTTTTACCAAGTACAGTGTAAAGAAGAGAGTCAAATATTCTTATGTTACACTGGTATATATATATATATATATATATATATATATATATATATATATATATATATATATATATATATATATATATAATCAGTCAGAAAAGTGAATTTGAAAGTTAAAATCAAAGATTCTTTTGCAATATTATCTACATTTAGAATAGTGAGTTTATCGAAAGAGTTCAAAGGAAATGAAAGTCAGCAATACAGAGGAGTCATAAAGACAGGGGCCTTATATATTATGTTCATACAATCAAGAACTCCTCCCTTGATTGATTCCTCCCTTTAGTTATATTTTGCGTATTCTAAGCCTGGCTGGACACCCAGGCTTTTATGATATTGGTGAATTTGTCTACATATCTATAAGCAAAACAATTCCTATTCATACCTTGAAATAGGAAACTACAGGACAAGAACATTGTTTGGATATAACACCTTCAAATAAAACTGTTTAAGAGCTTCAGGAATAATACGTGTTGGCTTGTTGGGTCATTTCAAGATATTGGGCCACTTTCTCTATTTCCCTTGTCACACACACACACACACATACACTCAAACACACACACACATCATATACTACATTGCTACAGATTCAAATTTTTAATAACAAATACAAATAACTAGAATGTCTACATTTACTTATATTTTGTCTGTAGACACAAACTGAGGGAGAAAGCGACCCTCTTTCTACATTGGGTGTTTTATCAGCAGGCGACTCGAAAAATGTATTCAGACCTAAATCTCCAACATAAGGGAAACGAATTTTTTATCACATTTCCCTTCAACGCCTGCTGTGAGCTGGCCAATAGAGGCTTGCAACTGGTTTCACAATAGTGTCAATATGTGGCCACTAATATGTGGAACTTAATAAATGAATTGCTGTGGACTCATGTCCAGGAAAATTGTTATTTTGAGTGTCTGGATTTTATTTGATACCAAATAAAGCATAAACGTTCCTATTGAGGCTTTACAGGACTAAATGCCTTCACTCACTACTATATAAAAGTCAAGTACAAGCAATGACAGGGATTGTAATGAAACGTAAAGACGTGCATTTTTTATCACATTTTTTCTTATATCTTTTCCTCTAACAGGAATACAATACAAGGGTTGAAAAGTGCTCATTTGTTACCAAACAGTATTCTTATCAGTTAAAAACAAAGCCTAGTTTTGAAAATCATGTTGAACATCAATCTGTCAGTCCTGTATCCTACATGCGGTGAAATTTTCCAATTTTGCAGACTTTGTGTCCAAAACAATCATCATGGCAGCAAATTTTTCCTCCTACACAATCTATGTCATGTTCGCACTCCTGGAAGAAAATTCGTAAGAATATATAAATTGTCTTATCCAGAGCTAAAATTGAAAGTCTCTGTGTTCCAGTAATCCATAGAAATCAAAGTTATATTATGTAAATCATTATATATATATATACATTATATATATATATATATATATATATATATATATATATATATATATATATATATATATATATATATATATATATATATATATACATATATATATATATATATATATATATATATATATATATATATATATATATATATATATATATATATATATATATATATATATATATATATATATATATATATATATATATATATATATATAATAATATTTTAAATTACAGTTTCTTACAGCCTTTCCAAAGCAATTACATCAGTACAAAGACATAACGTAATAAAAAAAGTTACATAAAAATAAAATAAAATGTCACTTACAAAGATATCATAATCGCTTGATGAAAAGTCCATTGAGTGGTCGCAGTGTTCTTGAGGAGGGCATTTTGCTGTTGTGAGAAACAAGAAACATTCTTGTAAAAGACGCGTGGTATCAATACACATTTCAATGACAAATTTTATCTGAAATATCTTAATCCCACAATCCTAATAGAAATTCTGGAAGCTTGTGAAAAACTTCCATCACAACAAAAACATCAGGCAGAAGGAGGGAGAGAGAGAGAGAGAGAGAGAGAGAGAAAGCGTGATTCACTCGTCAACGTAAAGATTTGTTAGAAGACAACTTACGGCGTTTGTTACAGCACTTGATATCACCATGTCTGTTTTCACACAAGAAGTTGCAGTTGTCGTGATGTTGTACAGCAATTGCTACGCCCACCAACACCACAGTCAAGAGAGCCAAAGTGAAACCCTTCTGGAAAGATGTCAAAATATTGCATGATTCGACGGCATGGCTCCAGTTTTGATCGTTAGACTGCTAAAGTAATTTCTGATATAAATGAATAATTTTGAAATACTTCCGCAAGACTTTTACATTTCTGCGTATATCGAAGGAAAAAGAAGATTTTCTTCAGAGTAATGACAAGAAATGAAATTTTATTACCAAACAAATGGTTTCTATTTGTCTAAAAAGAATATAGTTGCAGGATTATTTGATGTAAAATAATCTTTTATTAATGTTACCATCTCGAAGAATGATTTGAATGATTTCCTACTAAGAGAAGCTCCGGACACAAGTACCGCTCAGTAAGAATCGCTGTCTTTTTTATACTAGACGAAAGTCCTCGACGCCAGTTGCCAACTACGGAGAGATTGCATTGATTTTTTTTCACTAATCATCCAGGCGAGTATCTGTACACACAGACCCACAGACACACACACACACACACACACACACACACACACACACACACACACACACACACACACACACACATATATATATATATATATATATATATATATATATATATATATATATATATGTCTGTGTGTGTGTGTGTGTGTGTGTGTGTGTGTGAATGTGTGTGTGTATATTAGCATATATATATATATATATATATATATATATATATATATATATATATATATATATATATATATATATATATATATATATATATTTATATAGATATATGTGTGTGTGTGTGTTTGTGAGTGTGTGTGATATTTGAACAACCTGAATCATTTACCGCGTTCCATAAGTTCTTCAAATGCAGAAGAAAATGATGATTGTATGATGCCGTTTTTAGATGTTTTTAGTGAATAGGAAATACATAAATTCTACGTTTGAAATTCAAAAGTATTTACAGACGTTTGTCCCTTTCTTATATCCGTTGCCACCCAGATCACGTGATTCCAAATGCATTACAAATAAGCAGCCACAACTCGTAGACACAGAATTTTGTCAAATTTATGGCCTATGACCTTAAAAAGACAGCAGAAGTTTTAAGTACGAAATTTCGAAATATTATTTATTATCTTTAAGAATGAAAGTTCTAACACTACTGTATAACTCAGGACTCATTTTTATACACTAATTGGTCAAATCCTTTAAGGTAGACGTAGCACTAAATTTAAATTCAACAGGACTATGCAAAGCCGAGTCGTTATTAACTTTTATCTCTCCTTTGATACCTTAACTTTTATCTCTCCTTTGATACCTAAGTGGTCAAAGTCTGCTGTTTATTTATTTATTTATTTATTTATTTATTTATTTATTTATTTATTTATTTATTTATCTATTTATTAATTAATTAATTTATTTATTTATTTATTCATTTATTTATTTATTTATTTTTGTAGCGTCGTCTTTCGACACTAAAACTTAATTTTCAAGAGAATTATTTTGCTGTACTAATTTTTTGGGTGGTTAGTCACGACCCTGTATAATCTTTTAATTGTCCTGTCCCTGCTTCTGAACGGTTGATCCTAATCCTTTGTAAAACTTCTTAAATATTTAACCCTGTTTTGGCAGTTCTACTAATACTTCATTTGTGTTGGGTTCCAGGTACATATGTTTCCTTTATAATCCCCATCTGTCATTTAAACGAGCTTTCTTTGTAAACGTATTTTTATATTTCTTCTGTCTGCTAAGTAAAGGGCGTAAGCGTCGAAAGGCCTCGCAGCACTCCAGTTTTTCCGTTTCCTTCGTAGATTTTATCTTTATATATATATATATATATATATATATATATATATATATATATATATATATATATATATATATATATATATATATGTGTGTGTGTGTGTGTGTGTGTGTGTGTGTGTGTGTGTGTGTGTGTGTGTGTGTTTGTCTGTGTGTGTGTGTGTGTGTGTGTGTGTGTTTGTGTGGTATTTGAACAAGCTGAATCATTTGCCGCGTTCAATAAGTTCTTCAATTGCAGAAGAAAATGATGATCGTATGATGCCGTTTTTAGATGTTTTTGGTGAATAAGAAATATATAAATTCTACGTTTGAAATTCCAAAGTAATTAGAAACTTTTGTCCCTTGCTTATATCCGTTGCCACCCAGATCACGTGATTCCAAATGCATTACAAATAAGCAGCCACAATTTGTAGACACAGAATTTTGTAAAATTTATAGCCTATGATCTTAAAAAGACAGCAGAAGTTTTAAGTACGGAATTTCGAAATATTATCTATTCTCTTTAAGAATGAAAATTCTAACATTACTGTATAACTCAGAGCTCATTTGTATACACTAATTGTCAAATTCTTCAAGGTAGACGTAGCACTAAAATTAAATTCAACAGGACTATGCAAAGCTGAGTCGTTATTAACTTTTATCTCTCCTTTGATACCTAAGAGGTCAAAGTCTGCTGTTTATTTATTTATTTATTTATTTATTTATTTATTTATTTATTTATTTATTTATTTATGTTTGTAGCGTCGTCTTTCGACACTAAAACTCAATTTTTAAGGTTGCTCTTGGAAATCCAGTGTATAAAGCAGTACTTTATTCATTCTTCGTTTTTTGAATTGTAGGTTCTCAGGCTTGGTGCCACATTATCCAATAGCCATTTATGCTGCGTCATATAATCTGCAACTTACTACCTCTGCAATCGTGGCAAACTGTAAACAGGGGTTTGAAGTGTCAATGGTAGACGACGGCCTTCTGGAGAGCTGGAATCCCTTTGGAGGATGAAAATGCTTTCTAAATGGCAGATTGACCTCTTCTTCTATGCCAACAGCATCAACATTCTTACTTATAAAAGATGCCATGAAATAAAACAATAGTATTTCCACTTCTTTAACATGACGGTTTATGGATATTATCCGGCAGGCCGATTGCTTGTTGCAAAAAAGAAAAAAAAAAGTCTTTAACATTACTCAGTAACTACTGCCTCCTCTTTTCATACTCTTATTTCGAGCTTCTCATCTGTATTGAGTACATACTTCAAACATCTATTTCTACAACTGGTTCCCTCGTGTTTTTAGCGTACACTGACATTCCTGTTGATACTTGGTTTTTCCTCTCCCAGACAGTAATGTTTCCGATTCTAGTGCCCCAGAATTATTTGGTTACGGAGGTAGAAGAAATATAAAGAAAAAGCTCGTGGCCTGCTTCAATAATGATGGCCAGGAAGCATGAAACACAAGGTAATGCACTTGGAAAACTATATGGTGGAAGTATTTGGTGATAAATTAATTTACCACACCAGAGCCAAATTTAGTCTTAAAAATATACCAGGTAACCAATAACTAGAAAACTTATTATTGTACTTATGTTTAACCTATGAAAGTAAATCCATTCTGTACGAATGCAAAAGATTTAGTGCATAAGTATGACCTTATATAAATACAAAAGTTTCTTCCTGTAACGAACGTATGTTCATTGATAATTCCAAGTGGATTAACCTTCAAATGATTCACTCTACCGAGGTCCAATCTCTTTCACAAGCTCATAGTCAGTCATCTGCATAGATGAGTCAACAGCTTAATTAATTAAGATTATAAACCTTAGAAGACAAGGATGTTTTTGAAGGATGTTACTGCATTAATTAGAGAACCCTCGTCGTTTATCATAATCATTTTGAGTTCCTTCTTTCATATCACAAAAGAAAAAACCCTTTAATTAAAAATATGGGGTTTTAATTGATAGCATCTGTTTCTAATTAGCTGTACTTGCCACTTTCTGCACCTATTGTACACAACTTTTGTCAAAAAGTGGTTTCATCATCAGAGGACAGCAATTTCTAGAAAAAATTATGACCCTTTTCGCACAACTGATATTTTTCAAAATTTTACCTCCATCTTTTCAATTACTGACGTAATTATTGCACAAAGATCAATCTAACTGTTTAAAAAAATATCTATCAGCAGCTTCTGTATAGTAGCACCTTTATCTAGGCTGGATAACTCAGAGTACTGGAATCAAAGGTAAACTTTTATCATTATCAGTTATTCTACTTATATTCTTTTTGCCAGTTTTGATCTTTTGTGCTGTCTCCCTTTTATAGTACCTTTTCTGTACCTGGAAGTCAAGGGCAACTCTGTTCCTCTATTCCTCACCTTTTATCGGTTTTATTAGGGTAGTATTTAATACCGTATTTTCAGACTTCCAAACCAAGATTGGAACTCTGCTCATTGTTATCCTTTGTGCTTATGGTTACAGATCCTCTTCATATACAATTGTAATGTCTTATGACTTCCAAATACTGTAATATCGTCTACTAACAATATCACAAAAGACTTCCCGTGATAAACGTTCTGCGTTTGGCATTGAAATAATATAAAAAAAAAAAGGGAAATGGCTTTTGCAGATCACCTCGATATTTCATTTCAAATACTTAAATGTAAAGATAGAGATGACGACTCAAAAACCTTTTACAACCATAAATAGACTTTGAGTCAGATATTAAAACATTTGGTATTGTTATGAAGTTATGTTCCTCTGCACAGAGTTTCTTTAAAAAAAAAAAAAAAAAGGAAAACGATAAAATCTCAGCACCAATGTTCAGACTAAGTGCCGAAACTTCAAAGATAAATAACAAAATTATTAATTGAATTTGTTATCAAAGTTACTAAAAAAGTATATAATTAAGAGTGAAAGAAAGCCTAATATTTTGTATGAAATGGTTAGCCCTCTTCGGGAATCTAGAAAAAAATTAGAATATGGAACGAAATTGGAGACAAGCTTAGTGTCGTGTGGGACGATCAATGTATTATATACAGCCACTGTCAGTCTGGGTATTATGCATTCCCCGATGTATATATTTACATGCATATATACAAGCACACACACACACACACACGCACACACACACACACACACACACACACACACACACACACACATATATATATATATATATATATATATATATATATATATATATATATATATATATATATATATATATATATATATATATATATATATATATATATATATATATATATATATATATATATATATATATATATATATATATATATATATATATATATATTATATATATATTTATATATATATATATATATATATATATATACATATATATATATATATATATATATATATATATATATATATATATATATATATATATATATATATATATATATATATATATATATTATATATACATACATACATACATACATATATCACATTCCATGTCTTCATGAATAGGTGATATATATATATATATATATATATATATATATATATATATATATATATATATATATATATATATATATTTATATATATATATATATATATATATATATATATATATATATATATATATATATATATATATATATATATATATATATATATATATATATATATATATATATGTATATATATATATATATATATATATATATATATATATATATATATATATATATATATATATATATATATATATATATATATATATATATATATATATATATATATATATATATATATATATATATATATATATATATATATATATATATATATATATATATATATATATATATATATATATATATATATATATATATATATATATATATATATGTATATATATATATATATATATATATATATATATATATATATATATATATATATATATATATATATATATATATATATATATATATATATATATATATATATATATATATATATATATATATATATATATATATATATATATATATATATATATATATATATATATATATATATATATATATATATATATATATATATATATATATATATATATATAAATATATATATATATATATATATATATATATATATATATATATGAATGTCTTTTCCTGTAATACTACAGTGTAATATGAATATAAGAAGGCCCATAAAACACTATTTAAACGTTGAAACCATATATTTCGGGCACTAGCTTCTGTGCCCCTGTTCACTTTGGTAGAATATGGACAGGTGGAAAGTTACAATGGTATATATACAAAAACATAAAGGTGTGGCCCTAGGCCTCGATATTATGGAGGTGGCGTTTCTTAATCGGAGAATGGCCAAATTCCCTAGTGGTTTTGGCCTCATTAGCTCCCCGATGGCGATGGATCTATCGAACGGTACGTTTCCTGGTCATCTTCTTCATGAGGGGTTTGAGGATTAAGTATGTCGATGTCATCCAATTTTCCAATGTCCTCCTGACAGGTTCATATTGTTGGTTTGATTGATGATAGCAGATTCAGCATCCTTCTTTTTGTAAATTGACAGCTACTTTTGAAAACCAACTCCGCCCCACTCCAGTTAATGGCATGCCCTGTATTTCTGATATGTAGGAAAATTCCCGAACTCTCCAAAGCGTAACGGACTACTGATCTTTTGTGCTCTGTTATTCTTTGCAGAGCCGATCTACCTGTCTCGCCTACGTAGATGTCCTAACAATTACTACATGTTCCTAAATGTACTGATCATAAGAAAACAGAACAGGTATGCATTTACAGTATATAGAAAACCCACCTTCGCTGTCTCCTACATTCATTTCTGAAGCTACCACGACGTCTCCGTAAAAATCATGGTAGGGTGCAACTTATTCCTCAGAGGACTTAGGATATGTTCAAATGAGTACCTGGATAAAGAATTTAACACGATCCGCCAACACCTAACGCAACTACTATATCCACCACACATTATCGAGAGGGCTATTAACAAAGCAAATAAAATATACTATAAAGGTCCCACTCACAACAGACAAATAGATTTCAACAACAAAATAAAGCTTCCGTACGATGAAAACATCCAGAAGGCCTCTGAGCAACTCAGGCCTAATAATCCTTTCATTTTCCATTATCCCTAATCCATCGGGAGTTCGCTCATTAATGTATACTTAAATAACAAAAGGGAAGAAGCCGGAGTTTACAAGATACCGTTTAGTAATTGTCAGGACATCTCACGTAGGCGAGACAGGTAGATCGCTCGCATAGAATAACAGAGCACAAAAGATCAGTACGTTACGCTTCGGAGAGTTCGGGAATTTTCCTACATATCAGAAATACAGGGCATGCCATTAACTGGAGTGGGGCGGAGTTGGTTTTCAAAAGTAGCTGTCCGTACAAAAGAAGGATGCTGGAATCTGCTATCATCAATCAAACCAACAATATGAACCTGTCAGGAGGACATTGGAAATCGGATGACATCGACACCTTAATCCTCAAACCCTCATGAAGAAGATGACCCAGGAAACGCGACCGCCAGATCCATCGCCAAACGGGAGCTAATGAGGCCAAAAACCACTAGGGAATTTGGCCATTCTCCTCCTTAAGAAACGCCACCTCCATGACATCGGAGGCCTGGGCCACACCTTTATGTTTCTGTATATATACCATTGTAACTTTCCTGTCCATATTCTACCAGTGAACAGGGGCACAGAAGCTAGTGCCCAAATATATTTTCAACGTTTAAATAGTGTTTTATGGGCCTTCTTATATACATATATATATATAAATATATATATATATATATATATATATATATATATATATATATATATATATATATATATATATATATATATATATATATATATATATATATATATATATATATATATATAGCAATATATATAATATATATATATATATATATATATATATATATATATATATATATATATATATATATCTATATATATATATATACATATATATATATATATATATATATATATATATATATATATATATATATATATATATATATATATATATATATATATATATATATATATATATATATATATATATATATATATATATATATATATATATATATATATATATATATATATATATATATATATATATATATATATATATATATATATATATATATATATATATATATATATATATATATATATATATATATATATATAATATATATATGTATATATGCATATTTTCATTATATCGCCTAGTAATATGTATATCATCCTATGATCCATTAATAAAGCTTTCATCCTCCAAAGAGATTCCAGCTCTCCAGAAGGCCGCCGTCTGCTATTGCATATGGTGCAATGTTATTTGAAGACACTGACACCTCCTATAACAACAAAGTCCATGTTTACAGTTTGCAACGATTGCGGAGGTGGTCCGTTGTAGATTATTTGAAGAAGCACAAATAGATATTGGATAACGTGGCACCTGGCCTGAGAACCTACAGTTAAAAAGACGAAGAATGATTAAAGTCCTCCTTCATACATTGGGTTTCCAATAGCATCCTTAAAAAATTGAGTTTTAGTGTCGAAAGATGACACTGCAAAAATATATAAATAAATAAATAAATAAATAAATAAACAGGATACTTTGACCTCTTAGGTATCAAAGGAGAGATAAAAGTTAATAACAACTCGGCTTTCCATAGTCCTGTTGAATTTAATTTTGGTACTACATCTACCTTAAAGAATTTGACCAATTAGTGTATAAAAATGAGTTCTGAGCTTTGCAGTAGTGTTAGACAATATGGTGAAAGTGTTGACCTATATTAGTGATAGGTTGCTTGAGCCTCAAGTGACAGTAATGGACTCCAAGATCCTAATGATTAATGTTTATATGCCCTGGGAAAAGAACAATAATTTTGCCCAATACTGCATGATCTTAGCTGCGTTACACAGCATTATTCACGATTCTACTGCTGATCATATTTGCATAATTGGGGACCTTAATTCTCACACGACAAAATAATTTTATAACGAACTTATTCGCTTTTGTCAAAATCATGCTCTCTGAATTAGCGATGTAATGCTCCTCCCTACCTCCTCCGATACTCATGTACAAAACAGAACGGACAAAACTACAACCTCCTGGCTGGACCACTGCCTCTCGTCCCTCAATTTCATGATTCTCTTGTGACCTGCAACATTCGCTACGATCTTGCAATGGCCTATGATCACATACCCTTACAGATGTCATTCAGTACCCCATCCCTCCCTACCGTGAACCCCCTACCTGCTGTTAACTGGGATTTTAAACACCAACAGAAAACCAGATCGCCTTTAGGGAAACCACGGAAACCAGGCTGCGGTTAGTAGTTCAACCGCAGATGCCTTACTGTGCACTTACCCAAAATGTAGAAACGATCAACACAGGAGAAATCTGAAAAAATTCTATTCAAATATAATTTCCACTACGCTTGTCTCCGGAAGGGATATCCTTAGACGTCGTCAAGGTAACTCTCGTAATATACCTGGATGGAATGACTTGGTTAAACAACTATATACACATTCACGGGAAATGTTTCTACCGTGGGGGCAAAATGGTAGCCCGAGGGAAGGACGCTTTGCACTGCTAATGAGGCAGGTGAGAATGCAGTTCAAAATTGCCCTTAAACACTGCAGACTGAATGTAAAACAACTAAAAGCTGATGCAATGAGTCTAGAAAATTAGAAGCT
>NC_089795.1:1164477-1171977 GCF_040412425.1 Macrobrachium rosenbergii | reverse complement strand
ATATATATATATATATATATATATATATATATATATATATATATATATATATATATATATATATATATATATATGTATGTGTGTGTGTGTGTGTGTGTGTGTGTGTGTGTGTGTGTGTGTGTGTGTGTGTATACATAAACCAGCCCTTGAACTATAGGTATAAAGGTAATTGCTTTGGGCAACATGGGATGACCTTGTGTCAGAAGTCTATACATTGCCCAAGAGCAACAATTGTCACCGAACCATCCATCAAGCCTTTACGTAAAGCAATTCTATAACCTACAAAAGTCCTCCAACCAGTTCGGTAACAATTTGTTCCGTGAAAAGGAAAAAGCCTCTTATTCCTAAATTATTTTCCTGTAGTTCCACTTGGCTGCGTCTTTGTCCTATGTGCTCTTAATCCGATGATCATTTCTATAAAAATTTCACTGAACCTGGATAAAAACTCGATGAGAATAAGGGTAGAAGAATAAAAAATATACTTTATTACAACGAATAAGCATCGAACGGTGAACACGGATATATTCAGATAAGAAATAAAACAACAAGAAACATGAATGACCAAATACGCGGAAGAGCAAAATAAACGAATGTAAGAAATAATCATTCTCAGCAACGTGTGCAAAAGCTACTGACGATTGGAGACAGACTTTAATTATGTAAGACGTTATGATAATTATTCGCAAAAGATGAATCACAAGGACGTTCACAGTATTAAACTACAGAAGTGCAGAAAGAGCTGATTTTACCAGTGGTAGGATAAAGAACATCAGTGATTAGTCAGTCATATACTGTAAACAGACACGAATCGCGTCCTCTATTCCCATTATTGAACTAGCTAATTATAAAATTTGGGGTCGTTTAGTTGCCAAACTAGGTACTGGACGAATTCTTTAACAAGTGAAAATATGCGCAAAGAATCGTTGTTTTACACTTGATCTTGAGGACTGGAGCTGGGCGGTTCTCTTTTCGAGATCGCCATTAATAATTTAGAATAAGACTGAACCCTCCAACTAAATAACTTGGAGTAAGTAACTGTATTGATTGATCAATTCCATTTGTAATTTACTGGTCGATTCAAGTTCAGATTTGTTATTTCTGTTTTGATTGGTTTTGTTGTAATATACTTATTATTGTTTTTTTTGTAAGTCGTAATATATATGTAGTTTTAATTTAGGTCTGTTGACATTTTCTCTGTAAAGTAGGGTAAAAATGTTATTGTAATTATTTCATTTGCAGAATGAAATGTCTGTAACGACTTCAACGTCGTGACGTTACATGCCTCGTTCGTATGGTTGGTTGAGGTGTCAAAGGTCTTATTCTGATTGGGCAGGCGCAAGCCCCCTGCAGTTGCGCTACATTTCATTTCCAAGTGCTCTGCGGAATCGAGGAAACTCTAAAGTAAGTTCGCTCCAATTTGTGCCTTGTGGTATGTAAATTGTCCTCAAGGTCAACTCGTTCATAAATTACTTCATTGTTAACAGCAAACAAAAGTGTCAACGAGTTTAGTTCGCGAAAACTGAATGTTTGAATGCCTAACTAGTTTGTTCCGTCAATGACTCGTCGTCTGGAAGAGTGGCTATTATCAATTATCGACCCAAAGTTGGTGTTTTGAAGCAATACTTCTTGTGTTCCATTTCTCATAACTGGGTCGCTGAATTCATCGTTCGGGTATTGTACTGCTGTTTACTGTTCAATCTCGTAAACATGCCTCCCAGGAAGGTGAAATCTTGACTCGGAAGAAATTTGACATTGTTGAGACCTGGACTATTGAAAGTTCGGACGCCGAGGCCATCTTAGCAGATGCAGAGAACGCCACTGTTGATGATTTAAGGTTATCATTGAACTCTCTTCGTGAATCATATAGTGATTTGAAAAGAGTCTCCGCAGGCAATCTGACTTGTGACGAAACTTTGAAAACATTGCGTGATGCGGGTGTTACCTTCCACAAGCTGAGGACGCAGATAAATGAACGAATGGAAAAGCTATCGGAAAAAGAGGACATTCCTAAGCAAGCTAATGAGGTCAGAAAATCTAATTCGTCATTCGTCCAATTGAAGAAACTTTCTTGTCCGACGTGGGATGGTGAAGTTCGATCGTATAAAAGATTCAAGAAAAATTTCGAGCTATTAGTTCAGAGCCAGATGTCTGAGGAGATGGCGCTTTTAAGACTGAGAGAAGCATTGCGAGAAAACTCGAGGGAAGGCCTCATTGTTCAGTCGAAATCGAGCTTGGATGAAGCATGGTCAGCATTAGATTGCATTTACGGAAGGGGAAACACCATCCGTGGACGCAGTCCTCAAGGACGTCCATGACATTAGGCCTGTCAGAAGCGAAGTCTGATGCAGATGGTCTTCGTCGATTGGTAACGGAGCTTACTGTCGCTAAAGAGGACCTGAGATCGGTAAACCGAACGTCTGCATTAGGTGAGTCGGCATTTTCCATCGTAATGGAAAAATTCCAGTAGAACTGCGCAGGAGAATCGACAGAAAAATTCTGGCAGACGACCTTGATGCTGAAGCCTCCTTCAATTTACTCTTAGAAATGGCCGACACGGCAGCCTCAATCGAAGAAACAGCTAAATTGCGAGCAGAAGCTCATTCTAGTTACATTTTCAGAGAAGAGCCGACGACGGTCGTCAAGAATTATCAGGTTAGCAGTAAGGACAGAAACACTGGTAACAGCGGTTCGAAAGGTGCGTCAAGCCTGGTAAGAATGGAACGCCCAAAAAGGGTAATGGTTGGAAGGAATCGAAAACCAGGAAGCCAAAAATTCCCCATCTTCTGTTCAATCATGTGTTTTTCATTCTATGGCTGATCACCAAACGTCTGAATGCAGAGTGTTCCTAGGTCTTTCGTCCATAAAAAGAGAAAACCTTGAAGGAACATAACCGGTGTGAAAAGTGCTTTGGTTCTCACCCCTTAAATCAGTGCAGAAATAAGCACGTTTGTCAGGAGGTTAATTGCAAGACGCCAGACAATCATCATACTCTATTGCATGCTGCTTGCCTAGCTGCGTCAAGCATGGTTTATGGTCCTGTTGATTGCGAGAAACTCCGTCATCATCTGGGCCAGAACACAATGAGACCTAGTCATACAGCCTTCATGAAAAGGAAAGGCAATCTTTTCAGGGTTTCAGTTCTTTATGATTTGGGAGCCACTGTCTCACAGATTCTGGAACTCGGTGGCAAAGGAAGCTTGTATCAAACCAGTATCCAGAATCAAGAATTTGATGATGAGGACTGCTGGGGAGAGCCAGCCACAGGATTGGGGACCAGCTGATCTGTACAGCATCCCACTCTACGATGCAGAAGGTAACTTCGTGACTGCAGTTGATTGCATTGGTGTCGATTACATCGGGTGAACTTGATGGAGGCAGTTATCATGCAGCTGCTGACATGTTCAAAGATGATGCCGATCCATCAGAACTTTTAGAGCCTGTTCACGGTGACATCGAGTTGCTAATCGGAGACAATCATGCCAGCATATTTCCGCGAACGGTGAAGACAAGAGAAAACCTTGTTTTAGCTGAGACTAACTTCGGGTTCATTCTACATGGTTCTCACGAGAAATTTTTTGCCGCCAATTCTCATGAACCAAGTGTGATGCTGTCGGAGCTCCTCAACAGAAAGATTTCTGCTGTTCTTCTGCAGTCAACGTCATCAGTTGCAGTAGGTCATGCTGAACGGCCGAAAGGGGAAGTTTCCACAGATAAAGCCCGGAGCAATGGCTCCGTGCAGGAGGTTGCAGTAAATGGCGGACAGTCGGTTCTTTCAATAAAGACCAGTGCTGAGACTGTGTTTGATCGTATGTGTGAAGTAGAGGATGGTCCGGTTTGTCATCGGTGCGACGCAGTCGGCATAAACTCAGAAGAGGAGCGAAGAGTACAGACATACAAGAGTTGCCTCACCTACGACCCTGAACGGAAGATATTCGTTTGCAGGTTACCATGGAAGGAAAGCTTCCGTACCTTGTCGGATAATCGACCTGTTGCCCTCAAACGCCTAAATTCGTTAACACGCACCATGTCCAGAAACAAAGCTTTAAAGAACTGGTATGTAGACGAATTTGAAAAGTTGATCAACGACGGCCATATGACAGAGGTTACAGCTGAGGAGGATGCGCAGTGGAAATCTAATGGTGGCAAAGTCTACTACATCTGTCATTTTCGCACACTTTAATGAGCATAGTTCCTCAACCCCACTCAGAATTATATTTGATGCAAGTGTTCCATTTAAAGGCAAGGCTATCAACTCCTTGTGGGAACCACCACCAAATTTTATTCCACCAATTCCAACCCTGCTGTTAAGGTTCCAGGAAAGGAAAATACCGGTTGCAATGGACATAAGTAAAGCATACTTCACTGTTCGCCTTGAGACAGAAGAATCTCATCTGCACCGCCTTCTGTGGAATCAACTGGACAAGGAAGAAGAAGTCAAGACGCTGCGATTACTACGAAACTCCTGGGAACTACTCCGGCAGGTGGTATATGCAGTGTAGCAATGCTCATCATAGCTGAGAAATTCAAGGACAAGTACCCACAGGTATACGAATTCATAAAATCGAACTTGTATGTTGATGATCGTACTACAAGTGTTGATGATGTTTCGCATTACAACTTGCTAAGAACTCAACATTGTCCTCAGTGAGGCATCCTTCATCATAAAGCATTTCATGATCGGTGGAAGTGATAGTGATATTGATGCCCACATAAAGAAGTGCCCGGATGTACCTGACAATGTGCGACGGACACCAGAGCAGGAAAGGATCCTGGGTATAATATATCATTCTGCCAACGATGAAATTTCCATTTCAGGTAGGATTAACTTCTCAAAGAAAAGGAGAGGCATTAGATCAGAGGAAGATATCAGTTTAGAAAATTTTGATGATGCCTTCCTGACACTTTCAGTCGAAGAAATTATCTACAGATCATAGCAACCATCTATGATCCGACGGGACTTGCAACCCGGTTACCATCTGCCTGAAGCACGAACTAGGTCAGATATTCCGCCAAACAGGGATGGGACGATCCGATCCTAGATGGTAATGATGACCTACCTACAACCCGCAGTCGGTGTAAAGAAGTGATTCGTTCGATCTACGGTCTAAAAGAAGTCAGGTTTGTTCGCTGTCTTACACCGGAAACCGCAGTTGACAAACCCGCTCTAGTAATTTTTTGTGATAGTTCTCAGACTGCCTATGGATGTGTCGCGTACTACAACTGGAAGTTGGAAAATGGCGAGCGAGCATCTGTTCTTGCCATGTCAAAGGCAAAACCGTGGCCACAAATTCCGACATTAACGATCCCCCGTGGTGAGTTACTTGGATGTCTGCTGGGTGCCAGAATGCAACAGACTATCGTCAAAAAATCAAGCTTCATTTTTGAAAGGGTAATGCTGCTAACTGACAGCACCATAGTTCTGGGACAACTGCGTCATGAGCCCTACAAGTACAACATGTGGACAGCCAGCCGTATTGGTGAAATACAAACCCTGACTGATATTCGTGATTGGTACCATGTAGACTCTGAAAACAACGTTGCCGATGATGCGTCACGTGGTCTTAACCCATCTGAAATGGGAAAGGATTACAGATGGCAAAAAGGTCCAGACTTCATGAAGAAGGACATCAACGAATGGCCAATCAAACATGCAAATGAAGTTCATGCGAAGAAAGAAGATCTGGACATAAGAATAAAAGATCCACGGATGACCATTGGAAGATGCAAGTCACTATGTGTCCAGATTGATGGTGGAACAAATGAAGATTATTCAGTTATTCTTGATATCCTAAAAACATTTAACATAACGGTCGACAAAAATGACAGCCTGATGAAGATTAAACGTCGCATCTCTAGAATCATAAGATTTATGGAAAATGCTTCACAATTTTTCAGAGATCGACTGAAGAGAACAGTGAAGACTATTCCAGTTGCCATCAGTAGTATGACGAAAGCAGAATGTTCGAGATGGTTTGCTGAAAATGATACATTTGTGCCTACCAAGCGTGAGTTAGTAATATCAAACTTGTTTCTTATTCAACAGGCTCAGCAGTCACTACCGTCAGATGTGGGACATAAGCTAAAGTCACTGAACCCAATACTGGACGTCGACGGTGTGTGGAGAGCACTAGGTCGTACTGGTGCTGCTCTATCAAACCCGCCTGCGATTATACCATACTCTGAACCCTTTGCAGAGATCTTGGTGCGCAAATGTCACCAACCGCAGCACTCTGGTGCGGATACTACTCTTGCCCTAGTACGTGAGCAGTTCTGGATCCTCAACGGTAAACGGTTCGTCAGCAAAGTTGTGTCGCAGTGCCCATATTGTCGCTTTCTACCGAAGAAGATCGCCCAAGTAGAGATCGCTCTCGTAAGGTGGAACAACTCGTGCGATCGCCAGTATTCGAACATGTGGTCATTGACATAGCTGGTCCGTTCAATACCATCGCAGATCGCCGCGAGACGAGAAATTACCGGGTAAATTCTGGTAAAGCCTGGATTCTGGTCATCGTGTGTCGTGCATCTGGTGCGGCCCACATAGAGGTCCTTGAAGGTTACGATACCAACTGCTTCCTTGCAGGTTTTGATGCTTTTACTAGAATCCGCGGAAAACCCACGTCTGTGACTGCAGATCTTGGTTCGCAAATCCGTGGTGCTGCAAACGTTATGGAGAGCCTTTGGAACCATACCAAGATGGCAAAGATTCAGACAAATCCTGAAACAACAACCTGGCACTTTGTACCATCTGGAGCTCATTCGTCAGTCGGACAAGCTGAGAGGATGATCAGGACTGTGAAGAACACTTTAGAAGCTGTCACTGCTTCGAGAAAACCTGAGTTTACTAAGTTGCGTTTGCAGAGACTAATGTACAGTGTTGCTGATATGATAAATGATAGGCCTTTGGGTGTTCATAGAAATAATGTTGCCAAATTAGACGCTGTGAGATTACTACGTCCAAATGACCTTATTTTGGGTAGATCAAACGGTGATATTAGTGAACTTTTTAGATTTCGAGTTGGCTAAAACACCTAAGCAAATAGAGTACACAAAATACTCGCACTGAATGAACTCTTTTTAAATCATTGGTGGAAAATATGGTATGATCAAATTTTTCCAGCTCTTCTTCCCAGAGAAAAGTGGTCAGATTCCAACCGGGGGTAGAGATAAATGATATCGTAATAATCAGAGATACTAATCCCTGCAGTGCGTAACCAGTGGTCTTGGGGCGAAGTTGTTTCTGAAAACAAGTCGTCTGATAATATAACACGTTCAGTATCGGTGCGGTATAAGTCTGATGAAAAATCTAAGTTTGTCACTAAGTCGGTCAGAGATTTGGTTGTCATTCTGAGGAACAATGAACGTACTGATTTGTAGACATTTACAGTAACATACGTGAGATTTTCAGTTGCATATAACGTAAAATTTTGTCGCAAAAAGTGCAATTTCATCTAAATGAGTACTTTTTCAATATGTTGTCGTTTTGTTTCATGTTCTTATTAA
>NC_089795.1:1134477-1159477 GCF_040412425.1 Macrobrachium rosenbergii | reverse complement strand
AAAGCATAAATGTGTTTATTTATGCTATATAGTATAAAATGTCTTCAGTCACCTAATATGTAAAATACCATCAATAACAGGGATTGTAAAGAAATTGAAGTAAGTGCAGTTTATATCATATTTGTTTATTTCTTTTTCTTTAACAGGAATACAATTCAAGGGTTGAAAAGTGCCCAAGGGTTAAAAGGCACTAAACAATAACCTTATCAGTAAAAACAAAGCCTAATTTTGAAAATCATATTGAACATCTATCTTTGTCAAATCAGAGATTTTTACAGACTTTGTGTCCGAGACATTTATCAGGGCAGCAAATGGCTCCTTGTCCACATTCACTGTCATCTGCGCATTTCTGGAAAAGAATAAGCACATTTATATAGATGTGTATTGGCCCAAGCTCTAACTACACTTCTTTAGCGTCCCAGTTGAGTCATACAAATAAAATCTATATCCAGTAATTAATTTCTTATATATCAACTTCGAATACATTGCAATGTGTGATAGCATTCCCGAAGCAAGAATATGATTACAAAAGTAGAATACTGAATATAAAATTAAATTATCACGTCACTTGCAAAAGGACCAGGCACGACTGGTACAACTCCGAAAGCCTGTGTTGGAAATGCCATTGGACGGCTGCAGTCTCCTGGTTCCCGATCATCAACAGGGCATTCCGCTGTTAAAAGAAAATAGAAATCTTTCAAAAGGCGAACAACAAGAGTCGAGTTTAGATTTCAGTGATGAAATCGGTCTTAAATTTCCTGATTCAAAAATCACATAAGAAATATGAAATATACTAAAAAGGCTTAAGTTCCAACCAAAAACAACAGAGAGAGAGAGAGAGAGAGAGAGAGAGAGAGAGAGAGAACGTGATTCAATCATCAATAATAAGCATTGGTGCAAGAAAAGACAACTGAATATACTTAAGGAGTTTGTCACAGCATGTGAAGTGACCAAGGCTATCTCTTAACTAGCTGTC
Source organism: Macrobrachium rosenbergii (assembly GCF_040412425.1). Classification (NCBI taxonomy): domain Eukaryota; kingdom Metazoa; phylum Arthropoda; class Malacostraca; order Decapoda; family Palaemonidae; genus Macrobrachium; species Macrobrachium rosenbergii. Next base: position 1,158,501 of record NC_089795.1, on the reverse strand, counting down.
GCAGTTATTTGGGGGACCGCCTTGAGGATTCCCAATTACCACGCCCATAGACAACAGTATCACGGGAACCAAAGTGAAAGCCTTCTGGAAAGGAGTTAAAATTTTTTATTATTTTTTATGTTTCCAGTTTTCAATCATTATGCCGCTAAAGCAATTTATTTCTCTCTGTTTATCAATCCACACGTACTGACATTGTTTATTATTATTATTATTATTATTATTATTATTATTATTATTATTATTATTATTATTATTATTATTATTATTATTATTATTATTATATATATTTTTTGTCTATCACAGTTATCCTATTCGACTGGGTGGTTTTTATAGTGCGTGGTTCTGGGTTGCATCCTCCCTCCGTAGGAGTCCATCACTTTTCTCACTATGTGAGCTGTTTCTAGTAGCACACTTTTCTGCGTGATTCATGGAGCTACTTCGGCATCTAGCTTTTCCAGATTCCTTTTCAGGGATCTTGGGATCGTGCCTAGTATAATTTCCACTGGCATATTCCATATCCTTCTTATTTCGATTTTCAGGCCTTGATACTTATCAATTTTCTCTCTTTCTTACTCATCTACTCTGGTGTCCCATGGTATTGCGACATCAGTGAGTGATACTTTCTTCTTGATTTTGTCAATCAACGTCACGTCTGGTCTACTGGCACGTATCACCCATATCTGTTCTGATATCATAGTCCCAGAGGATCTTTTCCTGATTGTTTTCTATCACTCCCTCAGGTTGGTATTCGTACCACTTATTACTGCAAGCTAGCTGGTGTTTCTTGCACAGGCTCAAGTGGAGGGCTTTTGTTACTGAATCATGCCTCTTTTTGTACTGGTTCTGTGCAAGCACCGGACATTCACTTGCTATTTGGTTTAGGGTCTCGTCTTTCATATTGCACTTCCTGCATATGGGTGAGATGTTATTTCCATCTATTGTTCTTTGGACATATCTGGTTCTTAGGGCCTGATCTTGTGCCACTGTTAGCATTCCTTCTGTTTCTTTCTTGAGTTCTCCCCTCTGTAGCCATTGCCATGTTTCATCACTGGCCAGTTCTTTTGTCTGCCTCATGTACTGTCTATGCATTGGTTTGTTATGCCATTCCTCTGTTCAGTTTTTCATTCTCCTGTCTCTGTATATTTCTGGGTCTTCGTCTACTTTTATCAGTCCTTCTTCCCATGCACTCCTTAGCCACTCATCTTCACTGGTTTTCAGATATTGCCCCAGTGCTCTGCTCAAGATGTTGACACAGTCCTCTATGCTTAGTAGCCCTCTCTCCCCTTCCTTTTATGTTATGTATAGTCTGTCTGTATTTGCTCTTAGGTATAGTGCTTTGTTCTAGTTTTTTGGTCTATGGTGCGGAGTTCAGCTTTCGTCCACTCCACCATTCCTGCACCTGTATCTGATTACTGGTGCTACCCATGCTGCTTTCATCATGTTTTCGACGTTGAGTTTTGACTTGAGTATCGCCTTAAGTCTCTCTATATATTATTTCCTGATCGTGTCCTTCACCTCTTGGTGTTTTATATCCTCTCTTTCCATTATTTCCAGATATTTGTATCCTGTCTCATCTATGTGTTTGATGCTATTCCTGTCTGGTAGTTTTATTCCTTCAGTTCTTGTTACTTTGCCTTAGTTCTTCATGTCTTTCTTGTAGTCAATCCATGCCATGAGGTTGGTTCTCCTTCTCTTACTATTCTTCATTTGGTGCATTAGGCTGGTCTTTTGTGATAAAATGCTGGAGTTGTTCTGGTATTTGTGGGTGTATAGTCTTTCATTGATGATTTTTCCTCATTTTTAGCCAGTATCCATATTTTCCCTTGTTCTTGTCTTTCTGTACTAATGACTTCATCAGGACCTTTGGGTTCATTTCCAGTTGGGCATTTTCTTTAGTTGGCGTCTGACTATGTCTGTTTCAGTGATCTCTTTTGAATCTTTGTTTTATTCTCCCCCACTTCTTTACTGCCTTGATTTCCTGGAGCCATGTTGCATGTTTGTTGTGATACCAGATTACTCCATATGTTTTCCCAGAGTCTCTTACTTGGTTCGGCTTCAGGATTTTCCTGGTAGTTGTCTTCCCCTCTTAGTTGGCTGTATAGTCTTTTCTGGTTGGTTCTGAAGAGTTTGTTCTGTTGGCATCCTTTATGTACCATTGGATCTTATGTGCTTTGGCTTTATCTTCTATTGTGTTGTTTAGTCCTTTCTCCTGTACTTTGTATTTCTTATTCAGTTCCTCTCTTGTTTTCTTGCTTCTTAACTGCTTTTCTACCATCTCTTTCAGTTTACTCAAGTCAGATCTCATCACCATGATTTATTTTACCAGGCACCTTCTTTTTCCAAGGTGGTTGCTGTTTTGGTTTCTGTTGGGTTGGTTGTGATGATGTTATTGGTGTTTGTATCCCCATGAGTTCTACTACGAGTCTTGGTACTGCATATACCAGATTATTTGTTTCTGTGATACTGGTGGTGTGGATTAGTCTCATTATTTCATTAACTTCTCTTGTTTTTTCCCTTAGTTTCTTTGTGTTGCAGGCTTTCATGGAGGGGATCTGTGTTCTTTCTTCATTGCTGGGTGTTATTTCTCTTTCCAGTTTCTCTCTTCCTGTTGTGGAGAGCAAGTTCTTTTTCTTTATATTCCTTACTTGGTCTGTCAGCCTCTGTTCTGTTTGAGGGGTGTTATTTCACTCATTCCAGATGTTGACCAGTCTTCTTGTGCATCCTCTTTCTGTCAGGTTTCTTCATTTTCTTCTCTTGTCCATTTCTTCTTCTGGTTTGCCTCTGTAGCTCCAGTCTCTGGTTGCTGGTTACGGTCTTTGCGATGGTCAGTTGCTGGATGACGACCTCCAAGTACCTGACCGTCCTCCCCGTCGATTGGGTTGTATACCAGACTGCTGGACGAAGATCCACCGTTGCCAGAGGTTCCATTTACGTCGTTGTCGTTTATTCTTTCATTTCATTCCATCATTGCTTAGTTTTGCTATTTAACCCAAAGCTGGACCCTACCCCATCGGGAATAGGTACTCATCTACAGCTGAGTAGACTGAGGAAATTATGGTAAAGATACTTTCCCAAGGACTCAACGCCGAGGAGAACGGTTACCCATACAGCGACTGACCAGCCCCAATGTTGTTTAACCAGTCCATCGGTGAGCTAAACCACTCTGCCAAGGTGCCCATATTATTATTATTATTATTATTATTATTATTATTATTATTATTATTATTATTATTATTATTATTATTATTATTATTATTCAGTAGATGAAACCTATTCATATGGAACTAGCCCATAAGGGCTGTTGACTTAAAATTCAAACTTCCAAAGAATATGGTGTTCATTAGGAAGAAGCAAAACGAAGTAAAGGGGAATACAGAAAGATATACCACTTATCAAAAAGGAAAAATAAATATATCAATAAACAGATAACTATATAGAAATGTATTATGAAGAATAGTATTAGGGCAGTAATGCATTTCATTTTCGCTTGAACTTCTGAAGTTCCAACTGTACATCCTCTGGGAGGCTGTTCCACAGTCAAACAGTGTGAGAAATAAAGGTCCTCTGGAACGAGTAGTTCAACAACGAGGCACATTTACTGCATATTAGTGCTGCTGTTCAGTGAATCTGGTTGCTCTCATAAGGAAAATGGGATCAGGGGTCAAGTGTGAATGTGAAAGATGTCTGTTGAAATACAACTTATGAAAAGTGACAAACAAGAAACCATCCGTCGATGGTGCAAGTCATAACTACTACTAGTAGGAAACAGAAACCTACCACCACGAATCACTCATTCTGAATGAGACAAATCTCTGGCAGAAGCAGACATCCACACCGGAGAACATTATACTTTTACCGAACATTTTTTTGCGCCCAATTAAGTTGTGAATTTTCCTTTGGTTTTGTTAACAATGAATCCTGTAAACTGATAACAGTCCAGTTAATTACTTCAATTTGATGACACGTGTGTTCAAGTGCCTTAGCACTTACAGACAATAAAAGGCCTGAGTGAAAACTGGCAGACAAAATGAAAATAAGGTATGACTAAAAACAAAATGAAATGTACACTTGGATTTTGCTGATGACAAGATTAACGAACCGGTTGTGTTAGTTTATATTATCTTGGATCTCGTTTACTGGTTGAAGTTCTTGAGGGAATTACTTCATGAAAACTACATAAACGAAGTCTCCCGGCATTAATTTCTTATATAGGCCAGTGACAATGATAGTCCTATCTTCGTGTGTATCTCTCCATTACTGAAGTACATAAAATTATAACTTCTATGTTGCTGCAAAGTTTATTTATTTTTGGTAAAAATGCTTAGAAATCGAATTAATGACAGTAGATATTTCCAGTTATTTATGTCTTGACAGCCTTTCATTCGCTCTAATCATAAATGATATTTTCTTATTCGCGAGGTTCTGTACATTTTTCCTAAAAAATGAAAGAACTGAGGGGCCTTAAATTCTTGAAATCTAACATATCTAACACGTTGCAATGATATCGTCTGTATCTCTTTCTATCATGCATGTTCCCGCACCGAAGAATCGTACGATAATATTTGATCTCTGAAAAAGAAACAGTATTTGAAATTCAGAAGATTCCCTTTATGTAAAGTAGAACCAAAAATTTATTAATTTAATGATTAACAGGTAATTATTTCTTTACAGTCCCAGTAACTGATAAAGCTTTTTTTCTCTAGTATAGGAACAAGTAATTATGCATCACAGCCATTTCTTAAGTAATGCCTGGGACACTCACAGGTAATCAGATCCTTCGGCCTATCGAGTAAGGGTTTCGGTAGTCCATTTCTTAGCCATTAGGGATACCGAAGGCTTGAGGTTATAGAAATTGTAATGGTAACCAATACAAAATTTCAATCTATAAGTTTGGAATCAGATATTTTGAAGTCACATATACAGAGGAGCGGTTGTGCTCAAGGTAAAATACATACTTGCTACGGCAACACAATTTAATTTTCTTAAAATAATTCATGTTATTAGATATCAAACGTCATGATAATCTTCATATATCCGAATAGCTATGATAAATATTTGGTGTGTACAGTACAAGTTTTCATTTCATGATAAAAGTTGCTTGTAGTAAATGAATGTACACATTCTTTACATCTACTATATTGGTCAGTGGATATCGGGTCCATAACTACATTTAAACTAAGTGGCATGTTCGGAAGTTCAATTGTATTTATTACTAAACTTTCCATTTGGAGACCTGGACTCTCAAAGGGAGCCTGAAATGAACAGCATGAAAAGTTCTGAGAATTCCAGAAATTCTGTATCATATATTGGTAGGGGGAAAGTCTGAGGACATTTTTCATACAGTGTACCACAGACGCATGCCCAAAGATGAATACTATTGATTTTAGCTCTTTCTCACATTGCATAAATTTGTATGGTAAAAAATGATGGGTTTTAAAAACATACATGCGCTGTATAAATAAACTGTAATGTTCAGAGGAATTGTGATATGGTTTGTTTTTACGTTTAAAAATGTCGAGTCACGGCTGCCAGCAATGGGGAATGAATATGGCGTGCTCCGCCAATTAGCACAGATAGCAGGGACAACCCAAAGATCCGTTTAAGATTTCTACGCCGTCATCAAAAATATAATTTAAATATTACCATACCGTGGCTCAGAGAGGCCCCTTCGACTTTATAACTAGGCAAGGAGCAGCTGAAAATACTTGGCAAAAAAATCCTGGTGCTTCCAGTAAATCCAAATATATCGGATGATTGAAACAGCTGGCCAATATCATTCCACTCTATAAGGTTGCTCAGAAACAATTCCTCGTTTCGGCCAAAAACACCTCCGGGAAAAACACGGAGCCATCTCCACTCACACACCAAATATATATATAAAAAAAAACATTAGCAAAAATTTTCAAACACACAAACCACCGGAGAGGAGGAGAACGAGCTAACAGACTAATACAGTATTTAAAACTCAGGTTTAATCAATAATAATGTAAAATCAAACAATTAAATGACAACAAGATGACACCTCCTCACCTAATATTTTTTTTACAACAAAAATTTTAATTACGTACAAAAAATATATTTCTAATTCAAAGTTAAATCAATTAAAAACATATGAAATAATCACATACTGCAGCAATAATTACAGTTAATCTACAGAAACACAAAATTTTATAGAAATCTGCAAGACCAAATAATCTCATTAAGAATCATACATTAGAAAAGAAGGCATTGGAAAGGAGGAGGGGGCAAAGAAACTAGGATGCAGCTTATAATATAGGCACCAAAATTATCACAATTTCATGAATATACAATGGAGGATCTTTTAACACGGAAAATCTCAAACACCAACACCAAACAAATTTTTACCCCAAAAGCTTCTCAGGGGTCTTACATAAGTATACAACTAAGAGCTACACGGCTCTAATCCGGATTCCACACATCTGTTCATAGGCCATAACTATTTTTGCACACACTCAAAATTGTTCCACTTTGTGATTCATATCGCTCATTGTAAAAAGTCCAGGGAAAAATAGTTCTGTATATCACAGTGACAACACATACCCAATCACTTTAAAAGTCCCCTACCGAATACATACACCTACTTAATGTTGCATAACACAGAGAACATCAACACAGATTTCCCCTGCGCAATCCCAGCACACAAAAATTCGTGAAGCGTAGTTATGCCTGGAAACATAGAATAACCGGATTAGTACCCTAACCACCAAATTTACCACCGAGACTGTATTACACCAGGTCACCAAGAACCTAAGACCACCAGATACTCATAATTAGCGTACCGTACCTGTGGGAGGTACGAATTTTACCTTTATGATAACCGTCATACCTAAATATCCACCTTACTTAAACTAATACAGCAACCATATTCTGATCATGAGAATCATTTTAACCTTAACCTACTGTTACATTATGCCTGTATATATATATATATATATATATATATATATATATATATATATATATATATATATATATATATATATATATATATATATATATATATATATATATATATATATATATATATATATATATATATATATATATATATATATATAATCTTGAGGCATTAACCAACTCCGGTAACCAGACTTTTCATTAATATCAATTAATTATACCTTTATGTCACCCATTCTAAACAACTTTTTAAACCTTACATTATCATACTCATAATCATTATATCGAAAGGGAGCCTAAACCTTGGCCAAGAACACCTTGTGTTCCGCTCGTGCCGAACGCACGAGTTAGTAAACGGACACTCTTGATATTGACGTTCACTTTATAGTGAGATACTAACACCCACTGTATAGTGAGGCACAATCCATCTCCGAAAACACTACCACCATAACCAAAATGAAAATAATGAGTGCCGTCCTCTCCCCTCAATCCTTTTATTTTTTTTTTTACCTGTTACTTAATCATTCACTAAAATAACTACCTCTACTCCTGTAATGAAAAATTATGATTAGTACTCTTCAAACTTATTCAATAACTAAACTCATTTACCTACTTTAACAGCACACACACCATAACAAGAACGATACAGATACTACCTTATTAGCTGCATGGGCCACTGCAGACCTTTTTATTCAACAATACGTGAGAGAACGTCTGCTACAACGTTGTCTTTTACTGGGATATGGGTAAATTCCAGGTCCCATTCCTGCAGCATAAGGCTCCAGCGCATAAGCCGCTGATTTTTATTGTTATACCTGTTGAGGAAGGTCAGCGAGTTGTTGTCTGTTAGGATCTTAATAGGGGTGCCTGTGGAAGAAAGATAAATGGAAAAGTGATTAATTGCCAGTATCAGTGCAAGGGTCTCTTTTTCAACGGTCGAATACTTTTGTTGAGCGGGATTTAGCTTCTTTGAGAAGTACGCAACAGGGTGGGACACACCCTGCTTGTCCTTCTGTAACAAGACGGCTCCTACACCGACGTCACTTGCGTCAGTGGCAAGCAAGAAAGGGAAAATTTGGAGCCCTCAATATTGGGAAACTAAGTAGGACCTTTCTGAGACTTTCAAATGCCTTCTGCGTGTCTTTATTAGGAGGTTGGTGAGTGGATTAGCGATGTCAGAAAATTTTTCACAAATCTACAGTAGTAGCCTACCAAACCTAAGAATTTACTGACATTCCTCCGACATGTAGGGATAGACATTTTCTCAATAGCCTCCACATTGGCCTGTTTAGGAGCTACCTTACCATTACCCACTACATGACCTAAATATACAACTTTTGCTTTTGCAAACTCACTCTTTTTTAGATTGACCACTAGACCAGGTTTCTTCAACACTTCGAACAAGGCTTTAATACACTTCAAGTTAGTCTCCCATAAGTCACTATAAATAACAATGTCATCAATATAAACCACACACCCTTCTAAATCATACATCAACATATTCATCATCCTTTGAGAAGTGGCGGTGGCATTTTTAATACCAAATAGCATAACACTACATTGAAACAACCCTTGAGGTGTCACGAAAGCGGAAAAAGCCTTTGCTCGTTTCGTCAAAGGAACTTGCCAATAACCTTTTAATAAATCAGACTTACTTACATATTTTGACTTCCCCATGCGATCTAAGAAATTAATCTCAGGAATGTCACCTTCCAATGACTCTCTTACAACATCAAGAGGACCACGAACACAATGTCCAAAAACCAAATTAAAAGGAGACAAACCTAGAGATTGACTTGAAGCTGAACGAAAAGCACATAACAAATATGGTAATTCTTTGTCCCACTCAAAACCGTGACTTAAACAATATTTCCTAATCATAAATTTTAGAGTTTGATGAAACCTCTCCAGAGCACCCAGACTCTCTGGATGATAGGGAGATGAAGTCACATGTTTAATACCTAACTCTGCCAACGTAGGGGAATGGCTTCTGGATAACGATTTTATCCATTATAGTGAAATCATACTCAATCCCACTATGAGTCCTGGTCAATGGCTTGACAACATCAATTATGACTTCTTTAAAAGGCTCAGAAACCACAGGAATTGGACATAAAGGAGCTTTTGATATAACTTGATTTGGCTTACCAACCTTCTGGTAGATACCACAACTATTGACAAACTTCTTCATGTCAGATTTCAAATTGGGCCAATAATAATCCTTGAGCAATTTCCCAGCTGTCTTGTGAATTCCAAAATTACCTGCCAAACCATTATCATGTGCCAACGACATCAACGACATCCTGTGAACACAAGGGACCATTATTTGTTTTACAATTTCATGTACAATATTACCAGCCACTCTAGGCCTACTCAGCCAATAAAGAATGTTGTTCATTATTTTAAACTTTAGGACTGTCAAATCATCCACTTCGCCTGATTCAATAGGAAGGTCCCGGAATTCTTGTTTCTGAGCTTTAATTAGCTCCTCCTTTGTCCAGTTTGGAATGTCCTTTACAATGTCAATATCTTCTACAACTAAATTACTAATACCACTACATTCTAAGCTACTCAAATCTACATCTGTTGTTGACTCTGCAGCGTCAACAACTCTAGCTCTAGAACAAATAACCACTGCTACTTCGGGATTTATTATTATTGGACAAGTCTTGTTCTTACAGGCCACATCGTTTCCCAATACTATGTCTACTTCCTTAACAGGAAATTTTTCCACTGTGGTCAATTTCAACATTCGTGAAAAGAAGGACATTTCAAATGAAAATTGCCGAGGGGATATGACTCCACCGAATCAGGACAAAATCTGATGGCAAGGCCTTTCTCAAAATCAACTTTTGTGCCGCACCCGTGTCACGCAAAATACTTACGCATTTAAACTCGGACGAATTCGCGGACGAGACATGACCTTGGGACAAAAATTTCTCAAAACAACCGGACGGTCATTGCTCATTTGTCCTGGTCGTGATGGGTTCTTTCTCTTTCTTTCCTACACCCATTACTGGCCTATTGTTTGCCTGTTGCACTTTCTTAAAAGCAAAACATCTACTCTTCACATGCCCCTTCTTGTTACAATAGAAGCATGTCATGCTCTTCAACTTTTCAGGATCATAACCATTATAAGATCTATTACCCCTGTCAGAAGAAAAGCCACTATTATTATTAGGATTATCCTGCATCCTGGATTGGTTCTTATTTATATAATTAGGCCTATTCAAAAACCTTATTATAATTCCTACTCCGGCCCATTCTAACCCAACCAGGCATTACATTTGTCAACACTCCTCCCAATTCATTTTTGTGATAAATAATACTCGTCGCTAGCAATGGCAACCTCTTGTAAAGTATCAATTTTTAATTCTCCCAAATGTACCTTAAGTTTATCAGGCACACACCTATTAAATTCCTCTACAAGCACTAAGTCTTTCAACCTTTCAAAGTCATCGACTTCCCTCGACTTGAACAATCCTCAGCGTATTGCTTCTTACTCCTAGCAATTCTACGAACATCTGCTCTCTGTCTTTTTGCAAGTTCCTAAACCGCTGTCTATAACCCTCAGGGACAAGCTCGTAAGGTTTCAAAATAATGGCTTTCACATTTTTGTAGTCGGATGATAGATTCTCATCCAACGGCAACAAACTCTCTGAGCGTTACCTATCAGTTTACTCTGAATAAGGTGGACCAGTACTCCGGGGACCACTGTAACTTAGCCGCAATTCTCTCAAAAGAAACAAAAAATTCCGCCACATTACATTCTTGAAAGTTCGGTACGAACTTGAAAGCCTGAGCCAAATTGATAGCAGGCGTTACCAACCTATTTGGGGAAGAGGGAGGGGAAGAAGGATCCGTTACCCCATTTCTCTCTCAAACTGCCTCTCTCTTTCTCTTTCCTCTGCCCTAAACTTTTCCACATTGAATTCTAGGGTTTTTAGTTCTATTTGCTTATTCAGAAGCTCCGCCTCTTTGGCTGTTTTCACTTCATCCCCTGCCTTCAATGTATTAACATATTCACACACCTGCAATAACAATAGGCCCTTCCTTACTGATACATCATATTCTATTTCGAAATGTTGAGCCACCTGTACCAACTCGTGCCTATCTACAATAATTCTGCCAGCCTTGCTTGCCACCCCTCTCCACTGAGAAGCTCTAACATATTAACCGTTGACATTTTGATAAATCACAAAACAATACCACCAGTTACCAAACATACCTAACACGAGGAGGTGTAAAAATGTTGCCAAAAACAAGACCCCCAGAATTAATTTTGCATACTGATGAACACAAACAGGCACGAAATTCAGGATATCTTAGTTTTACCAGACCACTGAGCTGATTAACAACTTTCCTAGGGCTGGCGCGAAGGATTAGACTTATTTAACTTGGCTAAGAACCAATTGGTTACTTAGCAATGGGACCTACAGGTTATTATGGAATCCGACCCACATTACAGCGAGAAACGAATTTCTATCACCAGAAATAAATTCCTCTAACTCTTCATTAGCCGGCTGGAGAGTCAAACTCGGGCCTAGAGTGTTAGGCCACAACTCCACTAACTCGCTCAACAAAATGGCCTCTCACGGTCACCAGTCTGAGATGGCTAGTTTTGCCACCACTCAATGCTCAATCTCAAAATGTACTAATCGTGTTCAAATCACAGGTACTAAGTCCACGATAGGTGGAATAGTACTAAAAAAAAAAATTGGCAAAAATCAATTCAAGGGGTAAACAAAACACCAAGAATAAAAACTTAATTTAATGCATAAATAACCAGATAGAAGTTACACCTAAACCTCACAAATACATCAAATGAATGAATAACTAACACGCTTAATTAATTAATGACAATAACAAACACACTCATACTACTAAAGATAGCCTGCAACACAATTATCCACAAAAGAAGGGGGTTCAGACAGGAGGAGGCAAACAAAAAGGAAGAATAACCTGACCAATACACTCTAATAAGTCCTAAGGTGGTTTTTCTCCGTTTCTCAATAATTGGCCGTTATCTGTTCAAAAATAAAATTTCCGAGTCTGGAGATTAACACAGGAAAATGTCGAGTCACAGCTGCCATTTAAGGTCCCTACGCCGTGATCAAAAATATAATTTAAATATCACCATACCGTGCCTCAGAGAGGCCCCTTCGGGTTTATAGCTGAGCAAGGAGGAGCTGGAAACACGTGGCAAAAAAATCCTGGTGCTTCAAGTAAATCCAAATATATCGGATTATTCAAGCAGCTGGTCAATATCATTCCACTCTATAAGGTTGCTCAGAAACGATTCCTCGTTTTGGCCAAAAGCACCTGCGGGGAAAACACGGAGCCACCTCCACTCACACACCAAATATGAAAAAAACAAAACAGCCATTAGCAAAGAGATTCAAACACACAAACCACCAGAGAGGAGGAGAACGAGCTAACAGACTAATACAGTATTTAACACTCAGGTTTAATCAATAATAATGTAAAATCAAACAATTAAATGACAACAAGGTGACAGTAGGCTTAATCTCACAATGATACTAACATTTGACATGTAGGAATTATGATGAATTAATACTCTAATATCAGAACTGGCTGCATAAGTCTATGCTTCCTTTCAAATGATGTGGTCTATGTGGAATCGCTCATGTGGGCCACCACCGATTTAAAAGAAAAAAATAGCAATATGCTTGTGTATTTAGGCTGTGCATGATGAAAATGAAAAAAAAAAAGATGCTCAGGCAGAATGATCCAAGATCTTTGCAATGATAGTATATAACTAAATCTATCTTTTATCGGAGATGTCAATTGCATACTTCACAATTCCGGGAACTGAAATCTGTGGTTTCATCATCAATGCACGTAACTCAACATAACCAAACAGAGTCCAATCCGTACTAGCAAAAAGGCAATCATTTGGACTGTTAACTAATGTGACGTCATTCCCCTTTTGAGAGCTAGCCAATCACTGATGTGCAGTGAGTGAGGATTAGCTGCAAAGGGCCCTGGATTTTGCTTATAATCAAGACCACCAAAAATAGTTCTTTCTTTTGTCGGTCTCGGTATAATGAAACTTTAACCACGGGCCAGTGGTGGTCAATCCTATATCATTTCCAAAAGCACGATTATGGCTAGCTTTAACCTTAAATAAAAAAAGAAAAAACTACTTGAGCTAGAGGGCTGCAATTTGGTATGTTTGATGGTTGGAGGGTGGATGATCAACATACCAATTTGCAGCCCTCTATCCTCAGTAGTTTTTAAGATCTGATGGCTGACACGAAAAAAATGCAGACGGACGGACAAAGCCGCCACAATAGTTTTCCTTTGAGAAACTAAAACTGGCCATAATTGTTAGTTCACTTATGTTCTTGAGGCAGTAGCCAAAACCTTCTCCGGCATTTTCTTTATGATATGTCAAATTATATCCTGTTGTATTCAGTTTTATTGCATGATTGGTTCCACATTCATAGTGAAGGTGGGTGATGCGGCTGATGGCAACTAAGGAATGCCAATTTTTGCTCACTTATAAATTACGGTTATCTGTAATATTCCTGAAATATGACCACACAATAAGATTCAGATACTTTCACCCTTTCACAGATACATTTATATTCAAAAGAAAGATAAAACAAGAAAAGCAGAGAAGAAAAGCTGAAATAACGAGACAAAAAGAAAGAAAGAATAAAATAACTTGGAAGGAGAGCAACGAAGAGTGAAAGAGTTCCTAGGTAAGTGGGGGACACTATTCGCCAACACTGGTTATAGTATTGTTAGGCAGTTTCATTGTCTGCGCGAAGGTGCAGCTAACAAAATGAACTTTTAACTGATTAATCTTTTATCCGTCTAATGATAATTATTGTTAATGTAGAACACCATGGCTGTGGTAACTTAATTCACAAGCAATGTTGTTATTATGTTCGTAGTTTTTTAAATGGAGAAATGAGCCTAATCTAAAGTTTCTAAGGATTGAGCTGCCCACACTGGTATTAGGAGGTGGAAATGTAACATGCACAAATGCCAAATGTTGTGACTTACGGCCTGTCCACACGACCGGGCCTGATCGGTGGACCTCCCCTCTAAGGCCCTGTCCACACTAGCGGGCGTGCCCGTCGGGCACTTCAGCTGTTTATATTTTCTCTCGCTTCTGAAGCAGTATTACCAGACAATCGTATCGTTCTGGCTCCGTGCTCGGTCGGTCAGTGTAGTGGAACGGTTATGGAAACAGTGTTTGCCCGTCGGGCAGTGCCCGCTAGTGTGGACAGGGCCTAATGGGCACACTTGACAGGCAAACCGTGAAATTGCCCGATGGGTCTTGTAGCGAATTCACCATGGTGGTGCCCGATGGCTTGAGCTTCAACCCTGCCAGACATACGTTAACATGGTGTACCCATAGCAGGCTTGTCTTCCACACGCTATATCACTGTAACACGGGTCACACCATAGTAACCTGTGATGTCTAATTCGGAGACCACCAGTCAGCGACTTGCCATTTACTGGTCCAGACCTGTTACACGCACGTTGATTGAACTTTATCGTCAGAATCTATGTTTATGGTATGTGAAACTGAAGCGTTACAAGAACAGAGACAAGCGCATTACATCACTAATGACCATTGCTGCTGAGATACGGGAACAAGGTACTGCAGTTACGACAGATGACATGCAAAAGAAAATAGACACGCTACAAAACCAGTTTAGGCGTGAATTTAAGAAAATGAAGGATTCACAAAGGTCAGGAGCTGGGACTGATAATCTTTATTCCCCAAAATTGTGTTACGATGACCTGGCATTCCTCACTGATAGTGATACGATAAGACCGTCAGTGTCAAATATGGACAGAAGCCACAATACCGAGGATGGAGACAAAACGTCTGCAGACACAACATCTGATAGTGAGGTACGTTCACATGTTTTCCTCCCCCGTCTCATTCTCTCGCTCGATTCCACTCATTCGATCGTCTGCTCTCTCTCTCTCTCTCTCTCTCTCTCTCTCTCTCTCTCTCTCTCTCCCCAGTTGCTAGAGGGAGAACACCTACTGTACACTAAAACATAATCAAAACTTTACCATCATACCAACTTGTCCTCCCCACACCCATAGCCCCCTCCACACCATCCTAAGCTTCCCCTAGCACTAGATCACATTGTAAACAAAAATAAATAAATGATTTATACTCCAGGTAAAGGCCTATACCTCTGCTCCATTAAATGATAAATCGTCCATTTGAAACTGACACTCCACTCTCACTTTGTAAATAGGTCGACCTGCAGCTCAGCTGAGGGGAGGTGGGGTGGGAGAAATCCCACCCCACCTCCGGTCTCAGGTCAGTTGCACTGGATAATTGATACCTTCACACCCCCTGGCTAAATCTATTTAAACACATTCATTCCCATTCTTCCTTCCTTCCTTCCTGGCAAACAGTATGGCTGCCAATGCCAGAAAGTGTGTAGAGTTTAGTTACTAAGAAATTAACTCAAAACAATATGTATTGTGTAATACATATTTATTATTTTGTGTTTATTACAAAACACAATACATGTTATATGATACAAAGTATTATATAAATGACAACGTAAATGAAATAATAAAAAAATAAACCGTTAATAATCGAAACCTCTGCATACACAGTTTATAACACAGTACCTATCATCCTTACATTGTTTTTTGCAGCTGTATTGACACACTGTGATAATAAGGAAAAGTGATACATGAAACCTACAGTATGCACCAAATGTACTGAGACAATGATAAGTAAAACATTCCAGGCGTATGGAATGGTATCTAATTATTGGATTTGTATAGCTTTGTATTGCTATGGTACAGCACCTTCATCACTGGAATACACCATAAATTCATGGCGTACAGTTTGGGAGGCTGTACTTGTATTGCCTCCTGTTCTTTGCAATCGCAACAAGTGGGGAGTTTCACGCCAACCACCAGGGATAATTGTACACCTTGCAATGTCTTCAGAATCCAAAGACCCTTCAGGCGTATATTGTGTGACATAGTCATGTCTGAGAAAATTATGCAAAACAGTGCATGCTAATACCACCATTTCAACCTTGCTTGGCAACAAGTTTATAGTTGACAGAAAAACTCTAAATCGGTTGGCCAATATCCCAAAAGCATTCTCAACAGTACGTCGAGTCCTAGATAACCGATAGGAAAAAATGCGTTCCCTATTACTTTGGGTGCAGTGTGAGAATGGTTTCATAATGTGTCGTTGCAAGGGGAAGGCGTCGTCTGCCACAAACACATACAGTAGCCTCCTCTCAGTTCCTTTGGGCTTTCTGTCACTAGGGAGACCTGCTGTTTTAGTGGCAATACAATTACTGATATGTGTGTTGTCCCACACACCGCCGTCTGACACCCGCCCATTGCAGCCAATATCAACATAAAGAAACTCACAATTGGCATCACTTATGGCCATGAGTATGTTGCTGTGGGTACCTTTATAATTATAGTAATCTGAGCCACTGTCCCGTGGAGGCGTTATCAGGATATGCTTTCCATCAATGGCTCCAATACAGCTGGGGAAGTTCCACCGTGTTTCGAACGCACGTGCCACACGCATCCACTCGTCTGGGGTTTAGGTGTCTGTCAAAACATAAAAAGAAAAATACCCTGTTACTATAGCGCATGCATTTTTCCTATGAGTTTGAGAGGCCGTGTGGCCAAGTTTTACGGGAATAACTTATTAGCAAAAAGGTGGATTAGTATAAAAGTTGACAGTGTTGTGCCTATCCTGCCCTAATATTTGACCATAAATTGGATTACCTAGTATGAATAATAAGGCGTTTGTCCTTGACAAATGAAGCTCAAGTCCGAAATGATTGGGTGGGATACGTCATTGATATGTCAGTGAACAGGACCCTTCCATCCCCTACCCCATTCTCCCTTCCACAGAGGTAGGAGTTGGTCTATGCCCAACTCCTACCCCATCCCTCTCGCTCTCTCATCCCCCCCCTCTCTCTTATAATGTACTGCCTATAGTCATTATTCATTTTCTCCTTTATTTAGTCCCCACAATATTATGTTTTATTTAGTCCCCACAATATTATGTTTTTTTTAGTCCCCACAATATTATGCTTTATTTACTCCCCACAATATTATGTGTATCTATGAATGTTATGAATCCCTATCAATATATGTGAATCAGTAATTTATTGGCATGCAACCATACGTAACCCAATATGTCTTTCATTCTAGATCTTTACCGATCCGGTACTTTGTGTTCCTGTGATGCTCAGCTTACACCTGGGACTTCTGATATCCCAACTGGTGAAACTGTGCCTGGACCCTAACATCGAAGACCTGCAAAAAAAAAAAAAAAAAAAACCGCACGAAGAGTATCGACGAAACCCAACTCCTGCAAGAGGCGTATAACGAGCTAAAGTCGTTGTCCCAAGGGGAAAATACTTTCTCTGCTTTTGGAACTGTCGTCTATAATAATTGACATGAAATTAAATGAATGGTGAAAATCAGATATATGGTCAAAAACTAATTAACAAAATTATTTTTCTTGGCCGACTTGGAAGGCTTTCTTCATGTGCAATGATCGTTGAATAATTTACTCATAAAGAATTATTATGTTACCATAATGGAACAAATGTCAGTAAATATCTACATACCGTATATATTGATTATATACAGGCTTCATAATAATGTCATTAAGTTATGTTGACGGTGTTACTAATTTATTTTGTATCGTATACGATTTACTTTTCTCTTCTTTTTCATCACACACAAAGCAATTATCATGCTACACAATATCTTCTTTGCGGTAGGCACCATGTTTATCGTACCGCACTGAACACACTACTGGCATCGTCGAGCACGCCCACCTCTCCATCGACTCGCCCGTGTGGACAACATTCAAGGATAAGCCCACCAGAATTTGCCCGTCAACCCCGTAGATGTTAATAAGTGTCACTATTGCTCGATTATTGTTTACCATTTGCTGATATTTAAAAGATATGATGGTCATAAAACCTTACAGCCATTACTGAATTTTATTTAACATACCATGTCAGATTTGTTTCTATTAATCACTTGAGTATTTTATATGGTTTTTCCTTAGTGCGGTGAGGTTGCACATAGCTGAACAGTCACACCCGCACTATTTTTTTCTTCAAGGGTTGATAGTGTCTACTGTAAACTTTTTCATTATTAGAAACACTGGATCATGTCAAGATTAGCGAACCCAACATCTCCATGTCAAGAACAGCGAACCCAATGATCCCCTTGTAAAGAATGGCCAACCCTTTCTGGTCCGAACTCCAATTCCACATGAGGGCTAGTACTAAATATGGCAAAACAGTGATTCATCTACACTGTTTCGCCGTGCTTAGCACTAGCCCCTGGGGGGTCCAATGCATTTCACCGTGTTTAGTACTACTAGGCCCTTGGGGATCAGGTGTCTAGTACCAAAGTGTTCATGTCTAAAACAGCGAACCCGATTATTCCCACATAAAGAATACCGAACCCAATAATCTTCTCGTAAAGAATAGCGAACCCTACTGTGAGTGGGTTCGCTAATCTTGACGTAATCCGAAACATTTCCTATACGAACTGTTTCCATTAATAATCAAGTCTGCACACCACCATCCCTTGAGGGAAACATGAAGCTAAACTAATACAAATCCTTTTAAATTGCCAGAAGTTGTTTACCTTTACCAATGATTTTAGGCTAATATTTAGATATGAGGTGTCCAGCGCTAAAACCCGCACTCGCCACATTTTAAAAAAGCAAAAAAAAGCTCTTTGAATTAAAAATTTAAAAAGGCCATAACTTTTATTTTTCAAGATATTTTCTTCAGGTTTGAATTTTTGCATTGTTTAGGACCCCAGAAATATGATGTTATATATGAAAAATTAGACTGTGCACAATTTGACTGAATGATTGACTGTATGATTGATTGTAAAATTGATGAACAAAATTAATGTTGAAGTTTACAAAAGTACAGATTATTGCCGTAAGACCCTAATAAAAGCACATTAGTAGACATTGCCGATAAAAAAAAAAACACACACACACACACACACACACTGGGCACTGATAATCACTTCACAATAACGAAAAATGTTACGAGTAATCTTAGCTGCTTAGCACTCCCGCCACACTCGAATGTTTGTTTACAAGACAAAGGATCAATGGCTGCCACTCGCTCCGTGTTAGCGTGAAAAAGGTTCTCGAATTCGAGAGTTTTCAAAAGGCGCAGTAGATGGGTTGTCTTTATATTATTATTAAAATAAGTAATATTATTAATTTTAAAACATAATTCAATTGTAATAATAAAGTAAATAAGACGAAAACATTTTGTTAAAAATTACGTATTTATGTTGTGAAGGAATGCGCTTGGCAGCCTTGCACAGGGTGAGTGGAGAATGCTCGGTTTAGTTCCAAACATCACGGCAAGTTGCATGGCTCGGTACTTAAGGGTGAAAACCAATGTTCACATAACGCAAAATTGAACCTTAGTCTCATCATCAAAATATACACTCATTTATACCATTCGAAAGAGAAAACGAAGGGGATTCCAGATGTACGATAAAATGCATTTCTCAAATTTGTGGCGAGTGAGGATTTTTGCCCTGGATTCCTCAATATTATTTGATGTCATGATGTGTTGATATGGGCACGATGTATCTGTGCATCAAGGGGGAGGGTGTGTGTGTGTGTGTGTGTGTGTGTGTGTGTGTGTGTGTTTTTCTCCTCTGCTGAAGGAGCGACTTAGGTTGAGAGAGAAAGAGAGAGATTATTTGTGCTATCATTATTTCTCTGTTGGAAAGCAGTAGTGGGGTCATTTCATTTTACTCAAATACACAAATAAATAGTTACCTTTTTAAAAACTAAGTATTAAAATTGCATTTTACCCATTTCTATTTCTTGACTTGCTATTTTTATACTTTTTAAAAAATAATTTCCTCCCATCTACCTATGGGAGTAGTTGGAGGAATCGGGAAATATCTGGGAACTTGACCGCGAGAGACTGAAACTTTTCTTGTTCACAGATGTAACCAAACTACAATTTCAAGACACGAGAATACGAAGTTGGTGGAAGAAAAAGCTGACAGCGCCTACCCGTTATTCCCTTTCTTCCCTTTTCTTCTTCTTCTGAGTTTCCCAAGGACCTCTTCGAGATCCAAAAGAGGCCACAGG
Source organism: Macrobrachium rosenbergii (assembly GCF_040412425.1). NCBI lineage: Eukaryota > Metazoa > Arthropoda > Malacostraca > Decapoda > Palaemonidae > Macrobrachium > Macrobrachium rosenbergii. The sequence continues at coordinate 1,138,424 of NC_089795.1, read as the reverse complement.
AAAGAAATAAATGGAACTCGGAAATTCATGAATCCTTCCTCCATTAAGATTTAACTGTCTCGCTAATTAATAAGTTGACCCTCGCATTCCGTGACGCGAGCAAGCAAACCACTGCATTCATCTTCAGCAGATAATTGGAATAATTACGTAAGCACAGAAATTGTTATGTCATCTCCGCCATTAAGTGATAACGTCTCTAACGGTTTAAAACTCTTCAGAGATTTAGCTATTTTAATTTTTTCAAGAATTTGTTAGGTTTTAGAAATGAATCCTCTTGTATTGTAATGGTACAGCCATCAGTGCTAATTAGTAAATCCGTGAAAGCGGCATTACTGAAAGCAACTTTAGTGAAAGTCCATTATGTAGCGAAAGTTTGTTTGACAGATCCGTGGACGTGGTTTGCTTATTATTAATGAAGTAGAGTTGCTGATTTCGATTGGCAATGGAGATTAATCACTTTATTTATACGTGCCAGCCTGACACGTGTATTGCAACAAGATGCTAATTTATAATTAGAGAATGAATTGTTATTAGGAAACCAGGCGTAGATAAAGATGGCTCATTCAAACTGCCAATTAACATTAAATTGTTCGAATGAACACCATATTCTTTGGAAGCTTGAATTTCTAGCCATTGGCCCCTTCGGGCTTGTTCCATGTGGATACGGTTCATCTGAATAATAATAATAATAATAATAATAATAATAATAATAATAATAATAATAATAATAATAATAATAATAATAATAATAATAATAATAATAATAATAATAAAAATAATCTTCAAGCGCATGTTAAAATCATTCATTACCATCTTGGCATTCTTTTGACAATTTTCTGTTTTTTACCAAGTACTATATATATATATATATATATATATATATATATATATATATATATATATATATATATATATATATTAATAATACACAAACAAAATACACATAGGAGAAGACGAGTACGTAATTGGTAGGAGGTAACTAAACAAACTAACGAAGACTCAAAGACTACACTTATATTCTTAACATATATTACTAATACCCGCACGGCAATGCATGTTAGTAACACACGAAGCAATGCATATTACTAACACACACGGCAATTCATATTACTAACACACACACGGCAATGGATATTACTAACATACACAGCAATTCATATTACTAATACACACACGGCAATTCATATTACTAACACACACGGCAATTCATATTACTAACACACACAGCAATGAATATTACTAACACACACAGCAATGCATATTACTAACACACACACACGGCAATGCATATTGCTAACACACATGGCAATTCATATCAGTAACACACACTGCAGTGTATATTACTAACACACACGGCAATTCATATTAATAACACACACGGCAATGCATATAACTAACACACACAGCAATGCATGTTACTAACACACATGGCAATGCATATTACTAACATACACGGCAATTCATATTACTAACACACGGCAATGCATATTACTAACACACGCAGCAATGCATATTACTAACACACACAGTAATGCATATTACTAACATGCACGGCCTTTCATATTACTAACACACACACGGCAATACATATTACTAACACACACACAGCAATGCATATTAGTAACACACATGGCAATGCATATTACTAACACACACACGGCAATGCATATTACTAACACACACGGGAATGTGTATTACTAACAAACAAACAATGCATATTACTAAAACACACAGCGATGCGTATTTCTAACACACACACCGCACTTTTTATTACTCACACACAGCAATGCATATTACTAGCCCACACACGCACACGGGAACTCATCTCCACATCTGTTGACGTGAGAGTTGCTGTTCATTTTCCTCCCCTGAAGAATTGGAAGCGTATTGATTCTTCCTCCCCAGTAATCTCCCATCTCAGGATCCCTTGACTTTTATGCTTTTTTTCTGTCTTTTCAACCTCTACGGACTGGTATCAGTGACGTCACTGGATCCAGACCTTTTGATTGGTAGGGCCTTCTCTTCACCTCCTGGATAATGGGGCTGGATAAGCAGTTCTTTGAAAAGTATCCGTGTGGATGTAATATCCCTATCTTTTTTACCTGTTGCTTTTTGTGTGGTTGTGATACATTGATATATCCGTTCTTACATGCATACATACATATGTATATACATACATTTTATTAAGAACCATAATGCCCTCTGGGAAAAAGTGACCAGTAGATTAATTGTCAGATTAACGTAATTTATTGATTTTTCTTTGCTATAAGTGTTAACTAAATCAGCCTTGTTTTCCTTAGTTGTAAGTTATTTTTATTATTATTCAGTTCAACGGCTGTACCTTTTTTCGTTAACGTAACGACCAGTTTTGTTTTGCTTCCTCCTCTTGTTGTGAATTACCAAACTATGCGGGCCTAACAATTGTTTTCGTTTTTGGTTTTCGAGTTGAACTGGAACTATAGTGCTGTATGTGGAAACGGTCCGGTGAGTTCCGGTGAACTACGCTATTGGACGTACGCTCTGTTAGCTATAGCTTTATTTGGAAATTATTGCTAACAGACCTTCAGTTGGAAGTGGTTTACCGTAGATGTGCCGAGCCATCTGGTACAAGCTTGATGGTGATTGGTCACGGTAGTGATTTCGCAGGTGATAAATCGGCCTGTGCTCCTGTTTCCCGCCTGAGGATTTGGCGGAAGACGTAGTCGTCGCTCCGTCCCGACACGTAGGATACCTTTAGTAAACCACTCTCCTTTTTCGTCTGTCTCCAGCTGCATGCGCAAGAGAGCTATGGGCTCGTTAAGGTGATCTGTAGGGAAATTGCCAGGTAAGAGGTGTTATCCTGTTATCCTACGGGATCGAACTCTACTCAGTGTGTACCCTGGACAATTTGTGAAACTCCCCTGTTGTGTTAGGAGGTTGAAGTGTCCTCCAGGAACTCCTGTCTACTACCATCTTGAACACTTGTCTTCACTGTAGTGTAAGAATTTTGTCTTAATTAAGGACCAGTTATATCTATTAAATATATATATATGTATACGTTGTAATGAGTTGTGGGGATTTGGATATTTGTTTCCTGTGTGAAGGTGTTGGAGTTAGTTTATAAATTTAGTTACCACGGTTAGGTAGGAGGCTTAAGGTTTTCCTTACTTTACTTTTCTTTGATCTACTTCCTTCCTAGTAGGTATAGGTTAGTTGTTAGTGTGGGCCCCGTGCTGTTGTAATTTAAGTCTATATTCTTACTATGTTAGGATTAGCTTTTTAGTAATAAGAAACCTTGAATATTATTTACCTGTGTTTTGTTTTGGTTTTGGTACATTTAATGTTAAGATGTCTCTGAGTGATTTAGTGTAAGTTTGCTTATTATTAAATATTGTTAATTTTTTCTCTGGTGTTTGTCTTCACATTTCACTCTTGCTCTGTATATTTTTTACCGCCTACAGTTCTGTTTAGAAATTATTAAAGAACCTAAGTTCAGCTGAAGAGGTCGTAACATTAATATATATATATATATATATATATATATATATATAATAACATATATATATATATATAAGTGTGCTATGTATATTATGTAGTCATTCGGCTGATGAGTTTCATTATAAATTTTTGTGATTATATTGCCTTGCTTAACCAAAGACCCACCTAATCCTGTCAATTAAGGCTGGAAGTTACCAGAAAAAAGTCATAATTAACATAATTAGATCGGGTTGCCAGTTGAGACTAGGTTACTGAAAATAGCGATTTATTCTGAACACGAACTAAATCGACAACATTACTCAAACAACTAATTTCAACAAAGTAAAATATTAACAGACTTCTCATGGGAGCTAACAACAGCTCCGACTTCATCCCACTTCGGATACAAGATATTCCAACATAGAGGGATGAATAGCATAACCAGCTCAGAGGCCTCTTGTATTGAGTGCTTCTATAAGGCAATTGCAATT
>NC_089795.1:1114477-1124477 GCF_040412425.1 Macrobrachium rosenbergii | reverse complement strand
GTTGCGTCCAATACATGTCTGGCGTTTCTCACCAGCCGCTCACGCGCTATGATTCAGTTCGGCTCGAAGGCAAAACACAGTGACCCGACTGATTCACGGCAGAGGAAACTGCTTTAAAGCTTTGTCGTTACATTTAACGAAAAGGTACAATGTTTCAATAATAAGTAACACAACTAAGGAAAGCAAAAGGCTTTGATTTGGTAACGCCCATAGCTGAGAAAAATCAATAAGTGTCTGACAATTAATATCTGCGGTCGAGTATGATTTAATAAAGTAATTAATATGCTACATATGTGTATGCGTGTAGGCTGAATGCTATCAATCATATGTAGTACTGTAACAGACAAAAGGCAGGATGACACATCACAGAGACACTTTTCGAAAACCTTGTCAACATTATCAGGAAGGTGAAAATTCCTGAGTCTGAATCCCGTGGCTCACGAGCAGGCGCTTTTTTTTATAAAAAAATCAAAGAATCTGAATGAAACTGAGAGAAAGAATAAACTACGCTTTCAGTAACGGGAGAAAATAACAACAGCTTCACGTCGGCACAATGTTGAAGATAGTTCCGTATTGTAGCTCAATATAACTCGTGTCAGCTAAGGTGCAGTGTGTTAGCTACCGCTCTTTGTCGTTCCAACTATCGTGTTTGTTAGTAATACATTCCCGGTAATATTATGTACTACGTACCATATTAGCTGCTCATTGCCATGTATTACTAGTAACTCACCTTGCTCCGTGGCTATTGTTATGCTATTGCACCGTGTGTTAGCTGAAGCACGCCATATTAGCCAACTATGCGACGCAGCTGTGTGTTGCAAACACTGCGTGTTAATATACGCCGTGTGTGTTAGTAGCTATGAGCACGTATATTAACTTATGCGACCTGCATGTTAGCACATACGTACATGTGTGTAGTCGTGTGTTGGCTCAGCGCGTAATCTGTTATGTCTTTTGCGTGTATTGACCCACCGACTATAATTACCCATAATGACAACTATGCCTGTGTGTGTTATATATACGACTGTGTCTTCGGCCCCTTTGTATCACCATAATAAGGCTGTGTGTACGCTGTATGTGATAGCTGTATAATTGCTGTATTTTGTATTGCTATAGACTATATATTAAAGTAATAATACATTGCTCAGTATTGTTACTGTAATGCATTGCCATATGATAATCTTCAATATATTAAGAAATAAACAGTCTTTCACCTCTATGTCCCGTATAAATCTTCTCTATGTGTATTTTGTTTATTGTATTATTCCTGCTGTAACAATATATATATATATATATATATATATATATATATATATATATATATAACTAACAACCACTGTATATATATATATATATGCATATACGGTATATGCTGCTATGTATATATGTATAACTGAATCACGAGGAGCTGTGAAATTTGTGATGAATGCTATAAATAAATAAAAATCAAGAAAGAGAAGCTTGAAACACTGGAGTGCTGCGGGCTTTCGACACTGGTCCTTTACTTATGATCTGTAAGTAAGGGACTAGTGTTCATTCATATTAGTTACCATCTCTATTTATATATATATATATATATATATATATATATATATATATATATATATATATATATATATATATATGTATATATATATATATATATATATATATATATATATATATATATTATATATGTATATATATATATATATCGTCACTGTATTTGTGTTGTAAACTGCTGAAGATGAAAGTAAACATCTTTAGTATTTAAACCATAATTTATGTAATGTATAACAAGCCAACTGCGCATTTTTATCACGATCTTGGCATTAAGCTCAGAGTTTTAAGATGGCTGCCTCTCGTTATAAACTAGGCAAATCTTGGCGGACACCTCGGGATATCTGATGCCCAGGCTGAACACTTCTTGCTGAAGATGTTAAAGTTTAAGCATTGATGTGGCGGCAACAGAAATTATGAGGAGCGTCGTACTGTCGATAGAGTTTGTTAACGCTATCGGCGAACTCTTAAGAAAGAATGCGGTGGTGTTTTATTTTAGATGTTCTTAGCTGGCGTGCTGTTAGAAGGTACGGTATAGATGAGCCTATAGATTTCATGGAAGTACCGAGGCTGGCAGCCAAACGATGAAAATCAGCTGCACTGCATGTTCCAGTAAATCGAAATGATTGCCCAGTAGAAGAGCACTTCCCAGTATTCTGTTTCGGCGTTGTGACAGAGTATTTACGAGTTATTAACGGATTTGGTTACTTGCAATCATGAGAGATGGCAATAATGGAGTTTAGCGCTGCCGCCAGCTACTCAAGGTAACTGCAATGACGAAAAGAAAATGTTTGGTCTTCCGAAAAGCAATTTTTGCTGCATCAGGTTTAGTGATCTTACTACCCGAAGCCAGAGGCATGTTGGTATGGCACGATAACTGACGGCATGTGGCAAAGCTACCAGCTCAGCATTGTGCTGAATGATGATTCAGAAGTGGCTTCTGAGACTCATTCGAGAAGAAGATGTCGGCGTCATGTGCGAAATTGCTGAGGATTATCCATGGAAATCTTGCGCCAATTGACGCAGGAATGATTCAACCTACAGATGTCATCGGTCCCCCAGGGTGATGCTGAGCTTGTTCTGATGACAGTAATTTAACCATACAACTTAAATTCATCGATTACCTAACTGTATTTTAAATATAAATTATTTCAAGGTGCAATCAAAGCAAGTCTTTTCCAGCAGCCAAATCGATTATTGTCGTGCAATTAACAAAATACCGGTAATGTTAAGATCGAGCTTCAATATTGGCAGTGATGTATCAATATACTGGGACTATTAAGCTGCTGTTGGCATTCTCATGACCAAAAGACTGAAGCTACTGCGAACAGCAAAGTGTTTAACGCAGTGACAGCATGTTGAGATGTTAATGTTTGATTTGAGAGCGAACTACTATGTAGATCGCAACTGTTAAGTAAGTGGAGACCACGTCTGAAACCATACTCGGCCTTTTGATAAATCAAAAAACATGAGAAAGAAAACAAAAATATTGTATGATGGCGAGTCGACACTCGGCTTTGTACTTACGGTGAGCTGACTGTCATTGTTACTGAACAAGAGACCTGATATTTTCGGTCGCTACGACCCCAAGGTCAGCAGGCTTAAGCGCGACCGTGATATCTTTGAATGCTGACAGATAGTGGAGATTTAAAAAGCAAACTATATTGTAGACTGAGGATATCAGCATTATCAGCCCAGACTCGAAGATATTCTGAAGTGAAGTCTGTTGAACCTCGGCGCGGCTGTTTTCGACCCCAAGGTCTCAACACAGGCCAATGATTTTGATTGTTACGCCGAAAGTTTGGTGGACGTTGCTGGTTGATCGCACAACATGGCGCGAAGTATTGTTTCGAAGATCAATGGATGAGTACTCATAATGACTAAGTTCCGGAATGACCAAAAATTTGAAGTTGATACACGGGTTTATATCTGAGTTCTGTACGGAAACGCCGGTGATGCATCAGAAAAGAAGATTTTGTAACACGGGCCAGCTGTGTATCTACATATCTAAATGCGATGCTTCGTAGCTGTCATTGTTATTTAGCACAGAACTAAAAAGTGAAACTACCATCGGCGGTGTTACTGACAATTCACGGAGGCTTTGCTATTGGTGAGTGTCGTCTAGTGGGTGTGAAATCTGCTTTTGCCGAATGATGATGTCCGGTTAGTTGCTGGACGATTCTGAATGGTAATCTAAATGGAAAAAAATTCGGCTGGTGAGTTCGCGTGATTTCCACAGGGCATCCTGCTGATTTGAGGAGTACTGTGTTTGATCGATTTCAAGCGACTTGCTGCAAAAAGTCCCCAAATGATACTACTTTCACTAAACATGCAGGTTGACTGTTGTTTTGTTTTCTAATGAAATATCAAGGGAGGAAGTAATTATCACTGTTAATGGTGTCAGTTCTACCGACTTCGGTAGATGATGATTTACTAAATGAACATTATTATGATTAACAGCGATGTTCGGAGTCTCACTTATAATGGTGAGTATGGACAAGACATTTGTGCAAAAGGTATATGAAAGAAGTGATGTTTCGAGAAACCTCTTCAGGTAGCAACTTCTGTTTCAAAGAGACTAAGCCAATCAATGTTGGGTGACATGAAGTCACTGTTTAACAGCGTGCCTTATTGTCGTATTGTCTACTTATGGTGCAGTTTCAGCATGAAATTTTGAAACGTTCTGTGTTCATACTTCATGTCGCCTTCCGAAAACTTGTTGGCTTTTTATTGGTGGGAGACTGACCAGGCTGCCCATGAAATGTTGCTTACTGTATTTTCGACTCGCTCCTCCACTGCCGATAGGCCGAAAATACGTTTGCCAACGATGCTGGTGACCTTTGTTGCCGTTGATCTCCGTTTAAGAAAGAAATTGTATATAATTTGCTGAACGATACGAGGCTTTGTTCATTGAGTTAACGAACTCTCTGACCAGCGATTGTATTTAATAGACAGAAATTCTTTCCGTCTGTGACAATACTCGAAATAATAAAACCTGATAATCGTTGCAAACAACAATATATTTTGTGTTTGAGTCCTGACGAAGTCGTTATCCCCGAATCCCCGATGAGAGGACCGGAAAGACCTCGCTGACGTGAAAGCGCTGCTCTGAAATGCTGGCGACGCAGAATGGCAAATAAACGGTGGCGGCAAGCTTTGCATCGGTTCTGGGCGCGCGACTGTAACAAAATGAAGAGCCTGATGTAACTCGCTGGTGAATGATTGCGGGTTTTTAACCTGCTATATGCGATGGCTGCTGTAAGCTCTCGGTGATGGAGCGAGTGAAAAGAAATTGTTCGGCGGCACTCTGACTGAGAGGGTGTAATTGACTACAATAAGGCTTAAACTAACGCGATCACAGTAGATTTGTTGTTTTGATGAAGAAGACGATGTTCCCCAGAATGGCCTGTGAACACAGCTACTGATTTATTTCTGGCGAGAGGGTTGTGGGATAATGAATATTGTCTTTTGAACTGCTAAGGAGTGACAGTGCTGTTAAATACATGATTCTGCATGATGTGTGTTGGCAGAAATAACTCAAGCACCTAACAGAGATCTGCCTGGAGCTGAAACTGGAGATGCTGTTGCTGAGTTACTGATAAGACTTTGAATGGGTAAAAAATCTCTGAGAGGAGCTTGTGGCAAACCTAAATGCTACTTTGTTTATGTGAAGAAAAAAGGTTACTTGCTCAGTGAACCAATAGTTTATTTTTGGCTACCATGGATGCATTAGCTGACTGCTCCATTTCTTTGTAGGCTTAGGCTCCCTATGTTTATAAGGGTATGTGTGTCTTTCTGAGGTCTATGACAGACTGTTTGTTACCTACCAATCCCACGTGCCCGTTTACTCTATGAGCCTTTGTTTATTAATATATATGCTGCTATATATATATATGTAGCATATATATGCTCATGTAACATGTATATAACATATATATATATGCAGCTAAATCATTTATTTCTTTGGCTGAATGCTTTTGTCTTTACTTTGTTGAAGTATGTGGTTATGTAATGTTTAAGCAAAGAAGCACTTATTTTCAACTGTGCATTTTATCCGCATTATCTTGGAAGCAAAAAAACAGTTTTTATTTAGATAACTATCTCTTCCTAAAACACATCTTCATTGAAAGACCTCTGGTCTAATATCGACCGTGCATTTGTTGGTAATACGCGACCCAACATCTCTTTGAACTAAGACGCAAAACATTGTCCATTATTACTCTGAAGGTATTAGAGAGTCTTCAGTGGTGAGAAAAAATATGATGAATAACATTGTCGCTACATAAAAGATCATAACTCCATGCAGAGACCTGTAGACCTTCGGTTCGACGGGAATACTGACGCTCTGCAACTGAGCTTAACGAACATGTTGACGACGAGGATCGCTGAATCAATCTTTTCAAAGAAAGTAAAATGTTTATGACTTGTAACTGCATAAAAAAGATTTTATCTGATACAAAATCTTTTAGTAGAAGTTTTCAAGTAGTATAGCAACTGCATGCTGTATATGCTACTATATATGTCTATTTATAATAATTATCTATTATATATATATATGTATATATATATATATATATATATATATATATGTATATATGTAGCATATATATATGTATATCTCTTTTATGTTATGCCTATAACAGATTCGGCGATTATCATAATGTTTAGCTAACTCTTTACAATTATCGACAGAAACTAATTGTTTCTGACAAACTCTCTGCATAAAGCTTTACAAATACTCTCTCTACTACTATACTATCTGCTACTATATATATATATATATATATATATACTCGAACACTACTACCCACTGCTCAGCACAGAAATTTCTCTCTACTCTAGGCACATAACAAACTCTCCTCTCCATGTGCTACATCATAGTCTGGTCTATGTAAATAACCACATTAACACCGGCATTGCAGAGTTCGGTGGCTGCCAACCACGCCAGTCCACCGGTCAACCAGCGCGCCGCAGTCGTTGATGTCTGCGATCTGTCGAAAAGTGTAAGCGCAATGTGATATACGCGGCTGAATCTGCCGCTGTGGTTTAGCAATACGCAATAAACAGAATATTGAAGTGGCATGAATGGTTTATCCACGCAAGGGTTCCTGCTAATGTGGTAAAAATCACAAGTTCACGAAAAAGAGTCTGAGCTTTACTATTGCCGGTTTTCTGAAGACGGAACACTCAAACCAGCGCTGTGGCTGATCGGGTACTGCACGGGCGAGAGTAGGTACAAGTCATATTTTCTAACGAACAAGCTTACTGTACTCGTGCTATCAAACAGAATAGGCTCAAACCAATGTTCATCCAACCAAACAAACTATTTTGTGAATGCAATGTTGCGACTGTTTTGTTCGCTGCTGCAGCTGCTCTTTCATCACGTCTTACTATTATGAATATGGAAATTATATTTCCACTTAAATATATATATACTAATTTTGAAGAACTTTTTAAGTATAAACTAAAATATTACATGATCAACAAGTAATTCTTGATTCTTCCCATATTGTATATCTCACACACACACACACATATATCTATATAATATATATATATATATATATATATATATATATATATATATATATATATATATATATATATATATATATATATATATATATATGTATATATATATATATATATATATGTATATATATATATATAATAATATATATGCATATATATATATGTATATATGTATATATATACATAATTACTATTTTTGAAAAAACATTCTAAAGAATTATTCATGTTAAAAGTCTTTTTTAAACGATTACAAAATATATACATTTTTCACTCTGAAATCTTGACCTTACTAATCTGAAATCAATATGTTCCATTATCGTCCCATTGGCTCACTGAAAGATACTGGGATCGAGAGACCACTGCTACGAAGCTATATATCTTTACGAATGACTAAATTGCAAATGACACGATATTTCAAAAATGTGAGAAAATGCAGTGTTTAGTGTTGATTCATCACGCTCTCTCTACCTGTATATGTATATATATATATATATATATATATATATATATATATATATATATATATATATATATATATATAATCATGGAGCTACAAATGTCACTTTTAATCCCACACTACTCTCAGTGCCTATTCCCGATGGTAATCAGCCTGTGGACGAGCACTACTGTCCACATTTAAACCTCAGTCGGCTCAAGAAGAGGTATATAAGTTGTACCAGATCTGTTGTACCGTCGGCAACAGCAGTAACACACTCCATGTTCGCGTATTGGCACACAGCATTTTCCTCATAATGTTCCACTGCCACCTCAATGATACCCATGCCCATACCAGTGTTGTTCAGCACCATATCATACTAATATACCCATCACCCATGTTCATGTAATATCCAACTACCCATATCTGTGCCATGCCCATGCCCTGCTGGGTAAATCAGCCACTAGCATATTGGTCGGCAAAAAAGTCTTGCACGCCTTCCGGTGTGCTGCAAACAAACAAACATTTCCAGCTGTTATACTAGATCTTTGGACACTTTTACGTGGCACAAATGATACACCATGCCATACCCGTAATGTATCCCTGTCTGTACCATGCCATACGCGCCCGCCATCACGTTATACCATCTTGTATCCATCTTGCCAATACCACCATGCCAATGCCCATGTCTGTACTGCATGCCTACACAGCCGCGATTTCACTAATGATATATCATACCTATACCTATACCATACCCAAACCATGCCCCATGCCATACAGCAATACCCATGCCTTACTGTACCCATGCCCATACCCATATATGCCCCAACCTAACCTACACCCATACCATACCCATATCTATGCCCAAATCCATTCCCCATGCCCCTTCTTGACTCTTCTACACATACCTATACCCATACCATACCATACCCACATACCTGTACTAATACCCATAACACTGCCCATGCCACACCCATACCTGTACTATACCCATAACACTGCCCATACCCATGCCCATACCAATATCCCTACCATACTCATATCCATATCAATACCATACCATCCCCACACTCATACCCATATCCATATCATACCCCTACCCATACCCACAGCTGAATTTACCCTACTATACCTGGTTCACTTAAGGTAGATTCTTGGGCCTACAAGACGTTTGTTTGGCGGCCTCTACTTGGCTGGTACCGGGAGGTAGTCTGCTCGCTCAGTCTCATTTTTATGTCTGTAGCTCAGAAAACTAGCAATATGTTTATATTTCTTCATTTATCTCACGTTTTAAGATCAGAAAGTTTTGGTCCGACCACTTGGATTCAGTTTTAATTGTACAACAATCATGATTTTCCGCAAATCAACAAGATAAAACACAAAAGAGGAATTAAAAGTAAAATTGAAGAGAGAAGCATTTAACTCTTCATACCTGTTCTTACTTATCATCGGATTTTGCACCATTCATGCGATCAAGATAAAATAAAACTTGTGTTTCCATACAATAAATTCACCCTGAATGCTCTGGTGCTTTCAGATTTTAGATGCGAGTGATATGTGAAGAGAAAATGAAGAATATGTAGTATATTTGCATCTGTTTTTGGCCCAGTTTAGCAGTAGTGCCAAGAGACGGTGGTCTGCAAACAGCGAGAGCTTTGAGGCGCCATTGACAGTTGCCAATCAGTGATATGAGAAGTTTGCAGCTTCGACAATATTTGCCGTATTATTATGTCAGTTACATTTTATGTAAATAAATGCATAGAATTCCCATTATGAATGTTGAGTATTTTCCTCCAGCATCATATATGTAGTATGTCTGTATGTGGATGTACCTGACAAAATAATCAGATGGATGAATCTGGATGTTTAAAGCTTCAATTTAGTCTAGGTGGAGAATTTGCATACCTTATTGTAGGCTACATGATAAATAACAATTTACATTATATGACCAGAGATTTTTTTCTGTAAAAAGCGGACATTCCTTTATATATATATATATATATATATATATATATATATATATATATATATATATATATATATATATATATATATATATATATATATATGTATGTATAAGAAGGAATCAGACTCAATCCAAAACATTTTAATTTCACTGGGTATCGTAGCAGTCAGAAGACAATAGAAGTTACCAGCTAGTGAAATGGCAAAATTAAACTAAATATCAGTACTATTCCAATAAAATGGGGACAGTTTTGTTTTTGTAGCACGAAAGCGGAACAAACGTGAAAAAGCGGGACAAAGCTCACAAAATAAGCGGGACATTTTGCTAGCACAAAAAACCGGGACAGACGTTGAAAAGAAAGGACTGTCCCTTACAAAGCAAACTCTGGTCACATTAGGCCTACATAATGATGAGTTCATTACTATGACTGCTTGTTTCTCCAGGTCAATAACATCAAAAACTTACGGTTTTCATATGTTCATTCAATGAACGAAAGTGCATTTTTATTTCTTACTATAAATCATTAG
>NC_089795.1:1101977-1109477 GCF_040412425.1 Macrobrachium rosenbergii | reverse complement strand
GATTAGTCAATTTGACGCCTCGACGAGAGTCCAATCTCACTTTGAGTAACCTCCGTGTGGCGCCGACGTACTTCGCATGATTACATCTAGGCCAATTAAATAAATATACGACTCCTGAGGTCATTAGTGGATCGAGTTTCTTCTTATGTTTAAACAGATCTAATATTCATTGGGTTGCAGGGTATTAGCGTTAATTCAATGGCAGGTCAAAATTTCTCGACTAACCACTTCAATTCATGGTAGAAATTTTAGTCATGAATAGATGGGGCACTTGCATATAATGGTAATTTTGGTACTGTTGGTATTTTGATTTTAGGATGGAAGATATTGTTAAAAAATTTGCAGAGGTGTTCATAAAAATGTTTGGACGGAAAGCAATTGTGAAATATTGGTGGAGATAGCGTTATCTTAAAAGCCCTATGAAAAAAAGTAGACATTGAGTTTAGTTTAAAATTATAAAAGCATTTACTATTAACATTTGAGCCCAGGCCGGTAAAAGTTTTCTTTCTAAAACCGTGGTGTTAAAATTATCGTTATATTTAAAATCTGTTACATCTAAAAATGTCAGCTTATTTTCATTTTCATATTCAATTGTAAAATTAATGTTAGAATTTATTTTATTGGCATAATCAAGAAATTTTTCAACTTAATCTCTATCTCTGAACAGTAAAAAGGTATCATCCACGTACCGACTATAAAAAAAAAAATGGGATGGTAGGCCAAAGGACAATTGTCCGGTATGCGCTCCTCCAGGGAGCACATCAAAATGTTTGTAAAGGTGGGATCCAAAGGGGACCACATCGCCATACCATCAACCTAAATGTAGGCTTTACTGTTAAAAACAAAGGCTGTGTCCTGCACAGAGAGACAGAGAATGATTCCAAGAGTATACGTCAGGCTTAGTATTCTTATTCCACACGCTCGTTTATTTCAGATAATATAGATTACTTTATATATATATTCTTCTTCTTTTAACGTGCTTTTTTCCCATTTTTGTATGGGGTAAGCACGATGCCTTCTTTTTTTGAAGGACTTTTTGATTTGGCTTTGGGGTAGACCTGTGGTCTCGATCGGCTGCCCTGCCTGACATCGCTTAGACCCCGGTAGCGTATGTTTCATGTATCATACCCGACCCAACGCCCTTTCTTCCCAGCAGCGAGAAGTTGTTGCGCTGGTAGGGCGAAAGTTCGAGACGTGTGAGATGTTTGTTATGTTTTTAGAAGGTGTTGTAGTGGCTTTGTTTTGTGTGTGTATTTAGTCTGTAACACCCATTTGCTTTTAAGCAAACCTATCCGTTGATTACATATATAATCCCGGGATGTGTACACGGATAGCAAAGTGTCTGCCTCTCTGATCAGTCGGCTGCGGATTTGAACCCCGCCACAGACCTCTACAAAGTCCGAAGCTGCTGCTGTAACCGACTGAGCCATAGAGGTTTATTATTTTTATATATATATATATATATATATATATATATATATATATATATATATATATATATATATATATATATATATATATATATATATATGTGTGTGTGTGTGTGTGTGTGTGTGTGTGTGTGTGTGTGTGTGTGTGTGTGTGTGCAATCTTTGATCGTGAACTTGTCAAATCAGCTTTTTTAGTTCTTATATACTTTTCCTTAATCATGCACTGCATTTCTCCTACAGTATTTAAGCCAGTCAGCAACTTCCAGCCCAAAATGTTTGCAACACCATCCAGCCGTCAATTATTTCATCTCTGATATATTTTTGAAAAATGAATAATTTCCACAAGATCCTTTAAATGTCTACTTTTCCTTGCAAATTTTATGATATAATTAAGATTTTGTGTTGACAGGGATATTTATCTCCACTTGCTCAGGTGTACATGTGAACAGACTACATCGTGTAAGGCGTATTCATTTGGCACTAATATGCGACTATGCTTTCTCCAGTCTCTGCATTTACAAAATCTAAATGTAGGAAGTTCTAAATAAAGGTAAAATGAAATTCTGAGCGAAATATACAGTAGAGGTAGTACAAGGAGGATGGCAAATATTTTACCTGAACAAACAACAATCTTTTAGTCTGTCACAAACTAAATAACGATTCTCATATAAAAAATCTTGCAAGTACAATGATTTACTGTAGTGGCAGACTTTTCATAATTGAATGCGCTTGCGCACGCGCGCGTGTATTTCTGCATGTGTGTATTTCCATATGTGAGAGAGAGAGAGAGAGAGAGAGAGAGAGAGAGAGAGAGAGAGAGAGAGAGAGAGAGAGAGAGAGAGAGGTGGATATGCGTGGTATTGACTATACATTGATATTCTCGGTAGGTCAGTAATTATCTACCACAGCGCAAAGCGATCACTTAGTATAATTATATATGAGTACTTGAATATAGTATTATCTAATAACAAATACGTACATGTATTTATTTTATAAAAATAACTCGAGATGAATATGAATCAGAACTAAAAGGAAATCCGTTCTTTGATAACGATGATAAAAAAGGAAGTTTTTATAGTGATGTACTGTGGAATTCATAAAAATCTTTGATCATCCAGGATGTGCTGTAGCCCACTAATATTTAAAAAAATATGTCCATTTCATATGTCCTGCGAAAATTTAGGGACAAACCCGAAAAATGTATACACTGTTAAGTGTTTCATAGCTAAAGCAATTTTTCGTTAGGAAGGCTAAGCTACTCTTTAAAATTATATAAACTAATTTTTCCTATTTTCTTTCCGTCGATTCCGGGAGTATTTCTCTGTTCCCCGGGGGAAAAATCATATTTTCGAAACTCAGTTGTTACACAGTGATAGGCAACCCTCAATCAACCATCATAACAACCCAGTGCACTTTAACGTAGAGAGCGATCGCTTAAAAAAATGGAACAAGACCATGCATAGCAAGCAAACAACATTAAACGCAAAAACAAACCATATCACAATTCCTCTGAACACTACAGTTTATCTATACAGCGCATGCATGTTTTCAAAACCCATTGTTTTCTACCATACAAATTTACGCAATGTGAGACAGAGCAAAAATGAATAGTATTCATCTTTGGGCATGCGTCTGTGGTACACTGTATGAAAAAAGTTCGCAGTCTTTCCCCCTACCAATATATGATACAGAATTTCTGGAATTCTATGAACTTTTCATGCTGTTCATTTCAGGCTCCCTTTGAGAGTCCAGATCTCCAAATAGAAAGTTTAGTAATAAATTCAATTGAACTTCTGAACTTGCAAGTTAGTTTAAATGTAGATATGAACCCGATTTCCACTTACCAATATAGTAGATGTAAAGAATGTGTACATTCATTTACTACAAGTAATTATTATCTTTAAATGAAAATTAGTACTATACACACCAAATATTCACCATAGCTAATTGGATGTATGAAGATCATTATTACGTTTGATATCTAATAACATGAATTATTTTAAGAAAATTAAATTGTATTGCCGTAGTATGTATTTTACCTTGAGTACTTTGAGCACAACTTATATATATATATATATATATATATATATATATATATATATATATATATATATATTATTTATATATAATATAATATATATATATATACAAGGAACAGATTCAACACTTTTTTGAAAGTGTACGTAATCTAAACGATCTTCTTCAGGAAAAAGACGTGAAGATTCGACCCATGATAACACTCACATTTTTTCCCTCTCTCTCAACTCTCTCTCTCTCCGTCTATCGACTCTCTCTCTCTCTCTCTCTCATCGTTTTCCAAAAGCTCATCCACCTGACCTTACTCATTCTCTCAAAGCAATTAAATGGACTATTTAAAGAAACACAATCGTTTTACAAAAATAGGTTTATTATTCGAATAACCCAACAAGAAATGAATAAAACAAAGCAAAGATTAAAATGCATAATAAATAAATTATCGAGTCAGATAACTAAGCTCTAAACTGCAAAACACTTCTGATTAAAGAAGTCTCATTATGGCTAATAGCCTGAAATCCCCAAAATCACACATACTCACAAATCAATAACTAAAAGTCATGTCCAAAAAAACAGTCTACCACAATAAAGAGATTGACATTGCAAATGACTTGCATGTCCTTTTTCTCAAACAAGTCAACAGACATCTGTCGAAAGAATTAAACATGATAGAAAACTCCCAAAAATATATGAAATGCAAAACACAATAATGGAAAGTGTAAAATGCATAGCCAAGATATGGCAAACGTAACATAACAAAATAATAATATAAAAGAGGTATGAATATTCATATTAAATCTCCCACACCAGTTCAAAAGTTCACAATGATTAGAAAATCATGGTAAAAATCACAAGTTCAATTTCCTCCTATAAAAACAGAGATTTGAAACTCTACCTTATCTGCCGATTTTCAAAGCCTGGATCCCACTCCAAAGCTATGGCTGGACAACTGCAGTTCTATCACGTTAATGAACGATCAAACTCACTTTTAGGGCAGATTTTGGCATAATCTAGATCAAAGTAACGCACGTACTCACGAATATACATAACGCTCCGGAGATCATCTGATCGCCAATATTGCTGAGCTTCTCGCGCAGATAGCTGAGAATCAAACTATTTGCTGAATACAAAGATTTTACATCAAGTCTCTCGCCCTAGTTCGCTCTGACTCCAAACCTTCCACGATAACATCTTAAAGCATTGAAGCTATGAAATGCATATATGTGTCCTTTAAATATATATATATCTGTGTGTGTGTGCGTGCGTGTGTGACTTCAAATTCTCTAATTCCAAACTTATAGATTGAAATTAAGTATCGGTTACTATTACAATTTCTATAACCTGAAGGCTTCGGTATCCCTAATGGCTAAGAAATGGGCTACCGAAACCCTCACTCGATAGGCCGAAGGATCTGATTACCTATGAGTGTCCCAGGAATAACTTAAGACATGGCTTTGTTGCTTAATCGCTTGTTCCTGTACTAGAGAAAAAAGCTTTATCAGTTAATGGGACTGTAAAGAAATAATTACCTGTTAATCTTTAAATTAATAAATTTCTTATTCTACTTTACATAAAAGGAATCTCCTGAATATCAAATGCCGCTTCATGAAGAGTTTTTTTTTTTTTTTTCAGAGATGAAATATTATCGTACGATTCTTCGGTGCAGGAACATGCATGATAGAAAGAGATACAGACGATATCATTGCAACGTGTTAGATCTGTTTGATTTCAAGAATTGAAGGCCTCTCAGTTCTTTGATTTTTAAGGAAAAATGTACAGAACCTCGCGAATAAGAAAATATCATTTATGATTAGAGCGAATGAAAGGCTGTCAAGACATAAATAACTGGAAATATATACTGTCATCAATTCGATTTCTAAGCATTTTTACCAAAAATAAATAAACTTTGCAGTGAACAGAAGTTGTAATTTTCTGTACTTCAGTATTGGAGAAATACACACAAAGATAAGACTATCATTGTCACTGGCCGATATAAGAAATCGATGGCGGGAGATGCCGTTTATGTAGTGTTCATGAAGTAATTCTCCCAAAAACTTTAACCAGTTAACGAGATCCAAGGTAATATAAACTAACACAACCGGTTCGTTAATCTTGTCATCAGCAAAATCCAAGTATACATTTCATTTTGTTTTTAGTCATACCTTATTTCCATTTTGTCTGCCAGTTTTCACTCAGGACATGTCATCAAATTGAAGTAATTAACTAGACTGTCATCAGCTTACAGGTTTCATTGTTAACAAAACCAGAGGCAAATCACAACTTAATTGGACGCAAAAAAAAAAAAAAATTCAATAAAAGTATAATGTTCTCTGGTGTGGATGTCTGCTTCTGCCAGAGATTTATCTCTTTCAGAATGAGTGATTCGTGGTGGTAGGTTTCTGTTTCGTAATAGTGGTAGTTATGACTTGGACCATCGATGGATGGTTTCTTGTTTGTCACTTTTCATAAGTTGTATTTCAACAAACATCTTTCACATTCACGATTGACCCCTGATCCCATTTTCCTTATGAGAGCAACCAGATTCGCTGAACAGCAGCACTAATATGCAGTAAATGTGCCTCGTTGTTGAACTACTTCGTTTCCAGAGGACCTTTATTTCTCACACTGTTGGACTGTGGAACAGCCTCCCAGAGGATGTGCAGTTGGAACTTCAGAAGTTCAAGCGAAAATGAAATGCATTACTGCCCTAATACTATTCTTCTTGCATTTTAATACATTTCTATCTAGTTATCTGTTTATTGATATTTTTTTTCCTTTTTGATAAGTGGTATCTCTTTCTGTATTCCCCTTTACTTCGTTTTGCTTCTTCCTAATGAACACCAGATTCTTTGGAAGTTTGAATTTCAAGTCAACAGCCCTTATGGGCTAGTTCCATATGAATAGGTTTCATCTACTGAATAATAATAATAATAATAATAATAATAATAATAATAATAATAATAATAATAATAATAATAATAATAATAATAATAATATGGGCGCCTTGGCAGAGTGGTTTAGCTCATCGATGGACTGGTTAAACAACATTGGGGCTGGTCAGTCGCTGTATGGGTAACCGTTCTCCTCGGTGTTGATTCCTTGGAAAAGTATCTTTACCATAATTTCTTCAGTCTACTCAGCTGTAGATGAGTAGCTATTCCCGATGGGGTAGGGTCCAGCTTTGGGTTAAATAGCAAAACTCAGCAATGATGGAAAAAAATGAAAGAATAAACGACAACGACGTAAATGGAACCTCTGGCAACGGTGGATCTTCGTCCGGCAGCCAGGTATACAACCCAATCGACAGGGAGGACGGTCAGGTACTTGGAGGTCGTCATCCAGCAACTGACCACCACAACGACCGTAACCAGCAACCAGAGACTGGAGCTACAGAGGCAAACCAGAAGAAGAAATGGACAAGAGAAGAAAATAAAGAAACCTGACAGAAAGAGGATGCAGAAGAAGACTGGTCAACATCTGGAATGAGTGAAATAACACCCCTCAAACAGAACAGAGGCTGACAGACCAAGTAAGGAATATAAAGAAAAAGAACTGGCTCTCCACAACAGGAAGAGAGGAACTGGAAAGAGAAATAACACCCAGCAACGAAGAAAGAACACAGATCCCCTCCATGAAAGCCTACAACACAAAGAAACTAAGGGAAAAAACAAGTGAAGTTAATGAAATAATGAGACTAATCCACACCACCAGTATCACTGAAACAAATAATCTGGCATATGCAGGAGCAAGACTCGTAGTAGATCTCTTGGGGATACAAACACCAACAACACCATCACAACCAACCCAACAGAAACCCAAAACAGCAACCACCTTGGAAAAAAGGTGCCTGGTAAAATAAATCATGGTGATGAGATCTGACTTGAGTAAACTGAAAGAGATGGTAGAAAAGCGGCTAAGAAGCAAGAAAACAAGAGAGGAACTGAATGAGAAATACAAAGTACAGGAGAAAGGACTAAACAACACAAAAGAAGATAAAGCCAAAGCACATAAGATCCAATGGTACATAAAGGATGCC
>NC_089795.1:1084477-1096977 GCF_040412425.1 Macrobrachium rosenbergii | reverse complement strand
GAGTGAAACCTTTTACATAAGTTTTTATCTTATCTACTGGGAGTGAGGGACTGAAAAATGTTGGATGAAATCCATCGTTGAACTCTATATTGTAACTACGCGTCTTTTGAAGCTTTCATATTTCCCATAACAGCGAAATGCCCTGTTGATGATCGAGAACCAGGAGACTGCAGCCGTCCAGTGTTGGCACCGTCAACAATCGTTTCTGGTCCAGTTGTGAGTCGCATCTTCTTTCCTATACTTCAGCAATGATGTGGTTGCTTCGGAATGCTATGACACTTTCCAATATATCCAAAGTTGACATACAAAAAATGAATTACTGAATATAATTTTGATTTACATTACTCAGTTGTGACACTGAGAGAACTTCAACTTTAGCTTTGGATGACACAGTTTCTATAATCTTACGAATTCTTTTCCAGCAATGCGCAGATGACAGCGATTGTGGACGAGGAGCCATTTGCTGCCCTGACAAATGTCTTGGACACAAAGTCTGCAAAAATGTTAGACCTCGCGACAAGTAGGTTGCAGGACTGACAAAGATTGACGTTCAACTTGATTTTAAAAACTAGGCTTTGGTTTTAACTGATAAGGTTACTATTTAGTACTTTTTAACCTTTGAGCACTTTTCTGCTATTTAACCTTTTTACTGTATTCCTGTTGGAGAAGAAGATATAAAAATGTGGTAAAAATGCACGTCTTTCCGTTTCATTACAACCCTTGTCATTGCTGGTACTTGACTTTGATATGGTACGTTAATGAAGGCATTTAGTTCTGTGAAGCCTAAATAGACACTTCTTCTTTATTTGGTATCAGGAAAAACCTGACACTTCAAATAAATAATGATCCTGGACATGAGTCCACAGCAATTTTTTTTTATTCTGTTCCGCATATTAATGGTAACTTACTGGCGGTATTGTGATGCCAGTTGTAATCGTCTGTTGGCCGTCTCACAGCTGGCGTAGAGGGAGAATGTGGTGAAAAATTCATTTTCCGTATTGTAGAGTTCCAGCTACAAATATATTTCAATTCACGCTTTTTCGAGTCGTCTGTTGGAACGACACCCGAAGTATGGGGCGTGTCTCACTCTTCTGCGGTTTGTGTCGACCAACAAAGTATAAGTGAATGCAGACGTTCTTTTACTGTACAATACATTCTAGTTATTTGTACTTGTGTTATTTAATATTTGAAACTGTAATATCAGTAGTATATGATGTGAGTGTGTGTGTGTGTGTGTGTGTGAGTGTATGTGTGTGTAAGCGAGGGAGATAAAGCGGCCCAACATCTTGAAATGACCCATCAGGCCACGGCAGAACTTTCCTGTAGCACTTGAAAAATTTCATTCGAAGGCGTTATATCTAAATATTGTTTTTTGTCCTGTGGTTTCCTATCATAAAGTATAAATCTAAATAATGTTTTTGTCCTGTGGTGTCCTATTATAAAGTATAAATAAATATTATTTTGATAACATATTTACATGCAGTTCACCAATATCTTAAAAGACTGTGTCCAGACAGGTTTAAAATGCGCAAAATATAGCTAAAGCAAGATAGCATTCCTGAACGGTTATGAATACAAAGTTTTTATGAATACAAGTTTTTTTTAATTTTATTTTCAAATGCCTATATATATATATATATATATATATATATATATATATATATATATATATATATATATATATATATATATATATATATATATATATATATATATATATATATATATATATATATATATATATATATATATATATATATATATTGTTATGGGCCCACGGCCATCAAACATACACAAGTTTCTTAAAATACAAATAAAGTACTAACGACCAAGTCCACAATAGGTGGAATGGCTGCAACAGAGTGTACAGAGATGGAATCAAGGAGGGTAAAGAAAAACTGAAAATAAAACCTTAATATTTAATACAAACTTTTAGAAAGAAATGTCCACTGAGCCTCTTACAAAATACATTAAATAAACACAAAAATCAACCACACACTGAGAACATCGAATAACAAACAAACTTACACCAAATTAAGATAGACTATGCAATTACACTTTAAAGAGAGGGCCCTGAAAGTAATAGAAAGTCAAAAAGTCAGAATAACCTAACTTATTACACACTAAACATTTATATAAAAAAACTACTTCCCTTAAGTGAGCTCTAAACAGTAGTAGTGGCTAACGCAGCCTTCAAATCACGGGTCGAGGGGAATAATATATATTCTTGAGACCTTACCAAACGTAAGAGAGGTCCCCTTGGCAAAAATCACTGGGCCAAGGGCGTAGACTGAAGTAAGAATCACTTTAACGTTGCAAGACGATCAACGGACGCGGCCGTCCGACAGGTAATCACACCTTACCAGTTGGCAGAGAGGTCCCCTTGGCAGAATGGCTGAACCAAGGGCGCAGACTGAAGAATGAATCAACCTCCCAAAGGAGGACAGCAGCAGCAACTGAAGAAAGGCAGGTATCGTAATCCAGAGTTAATCCTCAAATAAGTCAAGCCCTCACAATGTTAAAGGTCCAGAAACGACTGATCCAGACCTGGCGAGACAGCGCCGAATACAGCTCCAGCCAACACCACATGTGAAGATAAAACAAGCTCATTGTAATTAAAACTATACAACAAGTCAGAAATGTCGGGGAGGAGGAAACAGGGACATTACGTTCCAAAAGAATAATTACTGCCAAAGTGACTTATTCAAAACAAATTAATTTACGTTAAATTTAACACATACTGACACCTCTTCACCCAACAAAAAAAAAAATTTTCCACAAGAAAATTTTTCTACAAAGTATTGAACTTAACTCAAAATTCAAAGAAATATATAAAAATTATAACATAGCAATTCAATCTATATGAAATAAAACAGGGACAATAAGAAAAATTAAAGTCTAATGACAAAACTCAAAAAGTGATTAAAAATACTATATCACATTGCCGGCAAAAATAGGTTAGAGATAGTGGCAAAAAAATTTTGTACCACTTTCAATACAGTCAATAGATATCAAATCTTAACCTTAATACTAAGACTTAAAGCTAATACAAGTAAATAATTTATAGTGACCACGCCAAAAATAACATCAGTATCAACATACGAAGAAATATGGTAATATCCCCATGAACTCACAAGTGGAGTGGTGGGCACAGGTTAGCAGAGCAGCAATGTTAACAAGACTAACCTATTATTAGACTAAACCTAGATAACCGACAACAAAAATATAAATCGACCACAATGGGGCTAGTGTTACCTCAACCAAGGTCACCACTCATACACCAGCCCGTAGCGCCTAAAAAACGGCCGTGCTGTGCTACAGACCCGTGAGCCCGTGACCTGGCTAAATTATTCTGAAAATGCAAATATCAGTTAAACAAAAATAAGGACCAAAACCTTAATAGATTAACCTTAACTTAGTCTAGGTCACCACTCATACACCAGCCTGTAGCGCCTAAAAAAACGGCTGTGTTGTGCTACAGACCCGTGAGCCCGTGACCTATCTAAGCTATGTAACGAAAAAATTAATGTGGACCATTGGCATAAACAAAGAACAGGGACATAACAGTATATGATTAATGATTTACTACACACTCAATATTGTGGCCCTTCACAACAATAATTTCCAATAATGCCTCTTTTCACTCCACTAACACATTAAAGGATATTGTGTGGAACTTCTGGGAAAAAATTTTGTTCAGGTCATACACAACATTACTTGTTTTTAAAATTAACCTGGACTCATTGACATACACAAGTTTCACCAACAACATTTTTCACTAAAACACTTGGGCCTCTGATTAACATTCCAATAAAATCAATTAATAGAGAACTCAACACTATTTGTTTTTAATTAACTCACTGAGTTTCAAAAAGCGTCTTTTCAGTCACGCACTTCACTCAGTTTTAGTGCATCTACACTTCAGAGAGCGTCCTCACATTAAACGGGTTTGGGCCTTAAATACACACATCATTAATGGACATACACAAGACAATGGTAACACCTTAAAATTAACCTGGACATACACAAGACAATGGTAACACCTTAAAATTAACCTGGACATACACAAGACAATGGTAACATCTTAAAATTAACCTCCACCAACAACACATACTAAAGTAAACAGAAATCAAAAGTACCCTTAACCACTCTTAATCAAAGACGACACCGAAGAAAAACCTGCAAATCACGATATTTAACATCTTAATCTTAAATACTTAATCCTAAATTATTTCATAAACAAAACAAACACCTGACACAACATTATTACAACACACCTGGAAACCTTGTACATTCAATAAATTTATAAGATTAATCAAATCAATTAATATAAATATACAAAACAACTTTACAAATAATAATTAACAAAGAACAAAAAGGTTTTTCTCAAATCAACCTATCGATCAGTCACGCATCAGCGACAACATTACTTTTGCCTGGAATGTGTGAAAAGCTAAAATTCCATTCCTGGAGCAGGAGGCTCCAACACATCAGCCGTTGATTTTTATTCCTAAACCTGTTCAAGAAAATCAACGGATTATGATCCGTTAATATTTTAATCGGAGTCCCTGAAAATGATTAACAGCTAAAATTATTCCCAAAGTCTCTTTCTCTACAGTCGAGTATTTCTGTTGTGCCGGGGTTAACTTTTTGGAGAAATAGGCAACAGGATGAGATACTCCATGAGCATCTTCCTGCAACAAAACTGCTCCAACCCCAACATCATTCGCATCAGTAGCAAGCGAAAAAGGAACGTCAAAATCAGGGGCTTTCAATATAGGGAAATTCATTAGGACCTGCTTTAATTATTCAAAGGCATTTTGGGCATCATTAGACCATACAAAAGTCACATTCTTACGTAATAAATTAGTCAGGGGCTCAGCGATATCAGAAAAATTCTTAACAAATCTATGATAATACCCTACTAAACCAAGGAATTTTCTGACATCCCTGCGACACTTCGGTATTTCAATATGCCTAATAGAGTCTACGTTTGCCTGTTTTGGAGCCACTTTCCCAAATCCTACTTCGTGACCCAAATACACAACCTTTGCTTTGGCAAACTCACTCTTTTTGAGGTTTATAACCAAACCAGCTTTCCTAAGTACCTGAAATAAGGCCTTAATACGTTTATGATGGGTGTCCCAGTCATCACTATAAATCACAATATCATCAATATAAACAACACACCCCTCTAAACCTTGGACCAAAGTATTCATTAACCTTTGAAAGGTTGCAGCAGCATTCTTCATCCCAAAAGGCATTACTTTACATTGGTAGAGTCCTCGCTGCGTTACAAACGCTGACAAATCCCGTGCCCGTTTGGACAGCGGAACTTGCCAATACCCCTTTAACAAATAAAATTTAGTTATATATTTTGAATTCCCTATCCTGTCAATACAGTCCTCTATCCTGGGTAAAGGATAACTATCAGGCTTTGTGACCTCGTTGACTTTGCGGTAATCAAAACAAAGCCTGAATTGACCATCCTGTTTCTTTACCAAAACAACAGGTGAAGACCACGGACTGTTGCTGGGTTCAATCAGCCCGTGTCGTAACATATAATCAACCTCTTTATCCACAACATCATTTTTAAATGGATTTAATCTGTAAGGGGATTGTTTTACCGGAGTTGTGTTACCCACATCCACATCATGTTCAAGGATAGTGGTCTGTCCTGGAACATCCGAAAATAAATCCTTATAACTAAAAACTAACTTTTTCAAAGATCCCTGTTCTACTAAATTCAAATGTGAAACCATTTCTGAAAAATTTTCTAAAGAATATTCATTATCACTAGGCCATTCGGCACCATCAAAACAATCATCATCAAAATTACTCACGTCTGGAAAAGAAAAAGAATTAATACCATTACACTTTGTAGTATCACCAAGTAATGCCACGGGAATAACTTTGTTACGACCTTTATAAGCTTTTAACATATTTATGTGACACAACTGGTAGGGTCTCCTCCTTTCAGGAGTTTCAACTAAATAATTAACATCACTTAATTTCTTTAAAATTTTCCACGGTCCTGAAAATGAAGCTTTTAAAGGGTTTCCTGGAATGGGAAGCAATACCAAAACATTATCACCCACTACAAAATTACGCTCCTTAGTCTTCCTGTCAAAAAAGTATTTCATTTTCTTTTGGCTACACAATAAATTTTCACCAGCAAACTTCCAAGCCTTCGTTAATTTATCACCCAAATTACTAACATAATCTAATAAATTTATATCAGGGGCGTCCCCCTCCCAAGATTCACGAACCACATCCAATGGACCACGCACACAATGACCAAAAATAAGGCAGAAAAGTGAAAATCCTAAAGATTGACTCGGCACTGACCGAAATGCAAATAATAAATAAGGTAGTTCCTTATCCCATTCGGAACCATTAACCAAACAATATTTTTTATCATAGACTTCATGGTTTGATGAAATCGTTCCAAAACACCTTGACTTTCAGGATGGTACGGAGAAGAAGTCACATGTTTAATTTTTAATTCAGCCATCTTCTCCCTAAATAATTTACTCAGAAAATTAGACCCACAATCGGACTGAATTACTTTGGGCATTCCGAACCTGGTGAAAAATTCAATTAATACTTCAACAATTTTAACAGTTTTTATATTTCGTAGTGGTATTGCCTCAGGATATCGAGACATCCTATCCATAATTGTTAAAATACACTGATTGCCACTACGAGTTTTCGGCAGAGGACCAACCACGTCAATAATTACCTCACTGAAAGGTTCAGAAACAACAGGAATAGGATGTAATGGTGCCTTTAGAATTGGTTGATTAGGCTTCCCGACCTTTTGACATGCATCACAACTATTTACAAATTTTTTAACATCATCTTTCATCTTAGGCCAAAAATAACTTTCACACAATTTACGAGTGGTTTTAAAAACACCAAAATGACCAGCCAAACCATTTTCATGAGCCAATGTCATTAACTCCTTTCGATAAACAAAAGGAACCATAATCTGTTTAACAATTTCACAACCTGTGTTAATGGCATCAAAAGGTCTACTTATTCTGTACAAAATATTATTAATTATCTTAAATCGAGGGACAGTCAAATCAGTAATTTCGCCAGACTCAACTGGCAGGTCTTTAAAATCTGCTTTCTGAGCTGTAATAAATTCCTTAGTAGTCCAATTAAGTTTATTATCCAACACACCACTATCTACAACTAAGCTATCACTACGATCTACACTACTCAAATCCACATCAACTACCGACTCTGCCGAGTCAACACTACTAGCCTTCGATCGAGTGACTACAGATTTTTCATTACTGGAATTTAATACAAAAGGGAAAGTTTTATTTATTAGGGCGACATCATTCCCTAACACCAAATCCACATCTTTAATAGGAAATTTATCAATAATGGCCAGTTTTAAATAACCTGAAAAAGACGGGCATGATAAATAAAAACTTTCAACCGGGTAAGACCTGACCGTATCTGGAAAACCACTTAACAAAACATATTCCTTATTTAAACATTCTAAATCAATAGGTAAAGATTCTCTGAGAATTAAAGACTGAGCAGCCCCCGTGTCACGCAAAATTTTAACCTTTCTTTGCTCAGTCGAATTCCCAGAGCGGACAAAACCATTAGACAAAAATTTCTGAAAAGGAGCCAGTGACTT
This sequence comes from Macrobrachium rosenbergii, assembly GCF_040412425.1. NCBI lineage: Eukaryota > Metazoa > Arthropoda > Malacostraca > Decapoda > Palaemonidae > Macrobrachium > Macrobrachium rosenbergii. Next base: position 1,089,317 of record NC_089795.1, on the reverse strand, counting down.
ATTGCTAGTCATTGATTATTAGAGTTCTCAGCCACTTACTCGTTCTCATTCCTACGAATGGCCATTACCGGTCGTCTTTCGGTCCTTTGTAACCTTTTAAATGCATAACACCTGCTCTTGACGTGTCCCTTCTTATGACAGAAGTAACAAGTCATAGTTCTCAACTTCTCCGGGTTATCTGTGGTCTGCCTATTATAGCTGTTAACAGGAGTAGTACAAGAACCATAATTGTCATTAGGCCTGTTATACCTGGTCTGGTTACTACTCCTGTTAACTCTAACCCAACCAGATTTCTCATTTCTGGGTACCTCCCCTATCACATTTTTATGAGAGAGGAGGTACTCATCACTTGCAATAGCCACCTCCTGCAAAGTTTCTAATTTTAGCTCTTTGAGGTGTACCTTCACCTCATTAGGCACGGACCTTTTAAACTCTTCAACCAAAATCAATTCTTTTAATTTCTCAAAGTCCGTCACCTCCTTAGACTTTAACCATTCGCCAGCAAACTGCTCTTTAGCCCTGGCGAACTCTACAAAAGTCTGCCCTCTTTCCTTCTGTAAATTACGAAAGCGTTGTCGGTAAGCTTCCGGTACCAACTCGTAAGCCTTCAAAACTATGGCCCAGAATCACCAATCTGAGGACAGATCTTCGTCCAAAGGTAGCGCTAAACTTTCTGTTACCTAACAATTTACTCTGAACTAAGTGGTCAATATTCCTTTGGCCCTCCAACCTTGAAACTATTCTCTCAAAGAAAACCAAAAAACTCGCCACGTTAAATACAAAGTGGTTAATTTAGAGCTTCAGTGATTAATACAAGGCATTGCAGACACACATTATTTTGGGAAGAAGAACCCTATTACTCAAATGCTTATAGCAAGTTCGTGCTGTCTCTCTCTCTCTCTCCTCAACAACCTCTGGAGAATCTGTTTGCATTCTTTTCAACTAGTCACTATCTAAAATTTTCTACTGACACCCTTCTCACCTGCCTAGTCTCTGGTTTACTGCTTTGCCTTCATCACAGCAACCTTTTCATAACATTAAGCAATAAGCCCTTCTAACAGACTCAGGATTTTCAATTTCAACAAATTCACCACTGCACTCCTAAATCAGGCATTCAAGTCTGCCAACCTGTCCTGCCACCCCTCTCCACTCAAGAGCTCCGGGATATTCAAATCAGCCATAATAAATTAACTTTGCACACAAGTAAATATAAATGTATCACTAAAATATATCCAAAACAAATAATACTACTGTACACAGCCAACCACACAAATATCCTACCACCCAGTAAAAAAAAAAAAAAAATTATAAACACCGATGAACACAAAAATATAGGAGAAGGTATTACTATGCTGAAAAACACCCCAGAATCACTCTATACACTCTAGTGACTAAAGTATCGATAAATCTGGCAAAAAGGTCTTAAATATTTATGGGCCCACGCCCATCAAACATACACAAGTTTCTTAAATACAAATAAGAGTCTCCAACTGATAAGTCCTACAATAGGTGGAGATAGTAGTAACAAGTGTCTGAGATGGAATCAAGGGAGGATAAAGAAAAACTGAAAATAAAACTTAATATTTAATACAAACTTTTAGAAAGAAATGACCACTGAGCCTCTTACAAAATACATTAAACAAACACAAAAATCAACCACACACTGAAAACATCGAATAACAAACACACTTACACCAAATTAAGATAGACTATGCGAGTACACTTTAAAGGGCGAAGTAATAGAAAGTCAGAAAAGTCAAGATATCTAACTTATTACACACTAAACATTTATAAAAAAAAAAAAAACTGCTTCCCTTAGAGTGAGCTGTAGCGGTGTGAGTGGCTAACGCGGCCTTCAAATCACAGGTCAAGGGGAATAATATATATTCTTGAGACCTTACCAAACATCAGAGGTCCCTTGGCAAAAATCATGGAGCCAAGGCGTGACCTAGTAGAATCACTTTAATGTTGCAGGCGATCAGCGGACGCGACAGATCTAACGAGTAATCACACCTTACCAGTTGGCAGAGGGGGTCTGCAGCAGGTAATGAACCAAGGGCGCATGAACTGAAGAATGAATCAATCTCCCAAGGAGGACAGCAGCAACAACTGAAAGAAAGGAAGGCGAATTATCGTAATCCAGAGTTGTCCTCGATCAAGTCAAGCCCTCACAATGTTAAAGGTCCCGAAACGACTGATCCAGACCTGGCGAGACAGAGCCGAAAACAGCTCCAGCCAACACCACACATGAAAATAAAACAAGCTCAGAAATGTCGGGGAGGAGGAAACAGGGACATTACGTTCCAAAAGAATAATTACTGCCAAAGTGACTTTATTCAAAACAGAATTAATTTACAACTAAACTTAACACATACTGACAATATATATATATATATATACATATATATATATATATATACTATATATATAATAACATATATATATATATATATATATATATATATACTTTATATATATATATGGATATATATATATATATATATATATATATATATATATACTATATATATATATATATATATATATATATATATACTATATATATGCCTATATATATATATATATTATCAGATGCATTCCTATTCATGTTTATTACACAACTAATCACAGATTTCAAAATAATAACAATTATAATTGAGTACTCTAAAGGTAACAGTGAACCCCTAAAAAACTCATCAATTATGTGAAAAATCAAACTAAGTTTATTAAAGCAAATGTGAGGTATCAATAATTAAACAAGAAATATAATAGAACAAAAGGGCATCACTCCATCAAACAAAACTAACGGAACAAAACGTGTTTATCACTTTGCCTTCTGGACACAGTTAATCCTGTTCACTGGTGGTCACTGAATGAAGCGCTGTTTTCTTTTTAAAGAAAAAAAAAATTAAATTCAAAATTTATAATTAGAATTAACAATCTAAAAAAATTGCTATTAATTGAAAACAATACAAAAAAAAATTAATTATTTCAAATATTTAATAACACAAATACAAATAACTAAAACGTCTACATTTATTTATATTTTGTTTGTCGACACAAACTTCTACATTGCGTGTTTTCTCAGGAGACGAACTGAATAATATATTCAGAACTAAATCTGCAACATAAGGGAAAGGAATTTTTTACCACATTTCCCTTCAACGCCTGCTGTGAACCGGCCAATAGAGGCTTGCAACTGGCTTCACAATAGCGCCAGTATGTAATCACTAATATGTGGAACTTAATAAAAGTGTCTATTTATGCTTTTCAGGACTAAATGCCTTCATTCACTTACTATATACAAGTCAAGTACAAACAATGACAGGGATTGTGATGAAATGGAAAGACGTATATTTTTTATCACATTTTTTTATATCTTTTTCTCTGACAGGAATACAATACAAGGGTTGAAAAGTGCTCATTTGTTAAAAGGTACCAAACAGTAACTTATCAGTTAAAAGCAAAGCCTAGTTTTAAAAATCATGTTGAACATCTGTTTGTTTCAGTCCTGTATCCTACATGTGGTGCGATTTACCAATTTTGCAGACTTTGTGTCCAAAACATTTATCATGGCAGCAAATTTCTCCTCCTTCACAATCTCTGTCATGTTTGCATTTCTGGAAGAGAATTCGTAAGAATATATAAATTGTCACATCCAAAGCTGAAATTGAAAGTCTTCCTGTGTTCCAGCAACCCATAGAAATCACAATTGTATTATGTAAATAATTTTATACTATATATATATATATATATATATATATATATACTCACTATAACTCTTTCATATATATATATATATATATATATCTTTATATATATATATATATATATTTATTTATTTATTTATAAATATGTACCTAAATTAAATTACAGTTTCTTACAGCATTTTCAAATTAACTACAACTAGTACAAAGGCATAAAGGAATAAAGAAAGTTTCATTAAAATAAAATGTCACTTCACTTACAAATGGATGAGAATCGCTTGAATGGTCGCAGTGTTCATGAGGAGGGCATCTTGCTGTTATGGGAAACAAGAAACCTTTTTGTAAAAGGCGCGTAGTAACAAGAAACATTTCAATGATGAATTTTATCTGAAATATCTTAATCTCACAATCCTAATAGAAATTATGGAAGTTTATGGAAAAGACTTCCCTCATAACAAAATAACATCACGCAGAAGGAGGAAGAGAGAGAGAGCGTGATTCACTCTTCAACGAAAAGAATTGTTAGAAGACTACTTACGGCGTTTGTTACAGCACTTGATATCACCATGTTTGTCTTCACACAAGTACTTGCAGTGCTTGTGATGTTGTGCAATTGCAACGCCAACCAACACCACAGTCAAGAGAGCCAAAGTGAAACCCTTCTGTAAAGATGTCAAAATATTACATGATTCGACGATATGGCTCCAGTTTTGATCGTTAGGCTGCCAAAGCAATTTCTGATATAAATGAATAATTCTGAAATACTTCCGCAAGACTTTTACATTTCAGTTTATATTGAAGGAAAAAAAAATTTTCTTCAGTGCACTGACAAGGAATGAAATTTAATTACCAAACAAATGGTTTCTATTTTTCGAAGAACAATAAGTTGTAGGATTATTTAATGTAAAATAATCTTTTGTTAATATTACCATCTTGAAGAATAATTTAGATGATTTCCTCCACAGAGAAGCTCCAGACTCAAGTACCGCTCAGCAAGAATCGCTGTCCTTTTTATACTAGAGGAATGGCCTCGGACGCCTGTTCCAACTACGTAAGATTGCATAACATTTTCTGCACTAATCATGCAGTCGACTAGCCACTACGTATCCTAAGTAATACAGTATCTGTACACA